>NC_053393.1:516366525-516666525 GCF_905171765.1 Bufo bufo
TTCAATTTTTGGGTGTGATGTACCACTGCTATACATAGTAGACAGGTTAAAAAATAAATAAAAAAATAGTCAGTTACAGTTTCCTGTGAAATTCACCAATTTTTGGGTGTGATGTACCACTGCTATACCTAGTAGACAGGTTTAAAAAATTGTCAGTTACATTTTTTAGTGAAATTTACTCATTTTTGGATGTAATAGACCACTCCTCTACCTAGTTGACAGCTTAATAAATTTCAATAATTTTTCTGTTACATTCTTGGGTTGACATTATACAATTTTAGAAGTGAATAAACACCTGCTATGCATAGGTGACAGGGAATAAAATTGTATATATTATTCAATAATTAATGCGCGCCACATCCTTTCATTCAATGCTTAAACTTTGAAAAGTTGTCACACTTTTACGCTTTAATAATTTCTCCCATATTTCAACTCTATAATTTTAAATTTGAAAAAATGTATCCTCCCTTGGATGTGGTCTCTCTTTCTCACGCTCCCTCTCTGGCCTGGAACCCTGATTCCCCGCCACACGTAATCACCATGGTAGGCGCATAAAAGAACATCGAAAGTTGATAGAGCAGATATCAAATTAGATTGTGAACATCACGGGGACGTGCGACATGGTGGGGCAGTAAGTTTGCACACGCCTACACGAACTGACTGACAGGGGTCAGCCTCTGTAACTTCTGGGTCTCCAAATTGGGCACATGGCCTGAGCTTACCCCTTGGAGGTGCTGGCCTGCCCTGCAGCCAGTGTATTGTCTGAACGTGTGTTTAGCATGACTGGAGGGGGTTATCACAGGTTGTATTTCCCAATGTTTTGGGGTGTACCCTAATTTTAAAAATAAAATTTAAAACCAAAAAGCAGTTTAGGCTACCTCCTCCTCCACCGCCGCTTCCACCTACACTGCCACATACACCGCCTCCTCAACCTCCTACTCCATATGGACCTCGTCCTCCTAGATCAAGATATTTTTTATTTTTACCTATTTTATGTTATTTAAAGTCATTCCCCTATCCACATTTGTTTGCAGAGCACTTGCCATGCTCTTAACCACATTTTGCTGAGATTTGCAGCCCTCTAGCCCTTTCCATGACATTTTTACAGCAATTTTAGTGCTCAAAAGTTTGGGTCACCATTGACTTCAATGGGGTTCGGGTTCGGGTTCGGGGTCAAGTTCGGGTCAAGTTTGGGTCCCGAACTCGAACTTTTTTCTCAAGTTCGGCCGAACCCGTCGAACCCAAACATCCAGGAGTCCGCTCACCTCTAATTACGGTATCTATATATACAATATTTCTTTTTCATTGCCCAATAAATATCTGCATGTTGCAATTTCCTTGTGTTTTTTTTAATGATTTTTGAAATTTAACATATTATCCCAACGTGCAAGCAAAACCCTCAAGAGATTGCAGTTCACATTACAAACTGGCCACATATAGACATATAGGGGCACAGTTATGTACTGATATATTCCACTGACATACGTGGGAAAGAGGGTGGGTCGGCTGGCCCGTCTCATTTATGGGGTTCAAAATTACTTACATCTACGCCAGCAAGGGAGCTGGTTTTTGGATTTTAGATTGTTGTACGTCCCGCTAGAGGAAGCAACAAAGTTATGTAGACGCATTCACCTCCATATAACTTTGCACAATTAAGACTGGTGTCCAAATGGCCAGTCTTAATAAATGTGCCTCATATAGAATAAACAACTCGACAGAGTATAGTGAAATTATATATACAGGGTGGGCCATTTATATGGATACACCTTAATAAAATGCATTGGGTTGCATTGACAATCCAACACAATGGGCAGCACATTGAACACATTTTATAAGTGGTCAGAAACTTGTAAATAACTCATGAAAGAATAAAGTTACGTTAAAACCAAGCACACCATTGTTTTCCTTGAGAGATTCCCAATAAGTTTGATGTGTGAAATGACCCTCTTCCTATTGAAAAAACTAAAGTTGTATTTAAAATGGCCGACTTCAAAATGGCCGCCATGGTCACCACCCATCTTGAAAAGTTTCCCCCCTCACATATACTAATGTGCCACAAACAGGAAGTTAATATCACCAACCATTCCCATTTTATTAAGGTGTATCCATATAAATGGCCCACCCTGTATATTTTTTTGTTTCAAATCTCATCTTGTGGCCCTTATTTAAGGATATGTTTATTCAGTGACCCGGTGGTTCAATGCTAAAGGGGTTAATTTCCTTTACTGTCCTATTTCTATTCCCAGGAGCTATATATGGGATAGAAGGTTAATTTACCAGCTCAACATGCAGTTGCTAGATATGGGCTAGTCCCATCATAAGGAGATGCACTCAGTGTTTGCAGTTGCAAGGAGAAGCAGCAGACAGAGACACGCCAACTGTGCGAGCCAAGAGCAACCAGAAAGTTGAACAAGCCAGCCTCTGAGAGAGAGAAGCATTGAACTTTATGGAAGGTTGAGGGCCATTATAAGGGACAGTGTATGAAGAAGAAAAACGGTGAAGGTAATAATGTACAGTATGTTGTTTGAGGAATGCGTGCATTTGGTTGGGGTGATAAGTAATTATATGGTACCTTACCATACCATAAAGAGAAATACTGGCCATCTTTTAAAAGATGACACCCCACAGTTGGGCATTGTACTGCCATATTAAGAGTGAAAATATATTGTGAGAGAGAAATTAACCCTTAACCCTTTGGCCAAATTGGGAAGACTGCTCAGATTAACCAGGAAGAGACTCAGAGAGTCCATTATACCACACATTCCTCTCTATATACAGCCCTGGGTAAACTGTATATGCAACCTGTAAAAACTGAGCCCACTTTTGCAAGTGTCTCATCATTGCCTTGCATAATTTTGCATTACCAACCACATCATTGCTTCATCCCAGTATCTCAATGGAGCCCTTCCTTGCACCTCAAAACTAACCAATGGGAGCTGCAGAGCCAGTGGTGGAGTGATGGAGCAGTAACCAAGAGGCGGGGATCAGCTAAGTATTAACACCATCGCAGGTCTGGCCCCTCTGTTAGTTCTGAAAAATGTTTGATTACCTCTTTAACCTCTTCAGGACACATGACGTACCAGTATGGCATGTTGTCCTGGTACTTAAGGACACATGACGTACCGGTACGTTATGTGTATTTCCGATCACCGCCGCCCGGCGGGCGGTGATCGGAACAAGGTGCCTGCTCAAATCATTGAGCAGGCACCTTGGCTAAATGCGCGAGGGAGTCCCGTGACCCCCCCCGTGTCGGCGATCCCCGCAAACCGCAGGTCAATTCAGACCTGCGGTTTGCGGCTTTTACCTATTGCGGTGGCGGCAGGCGGCCATGCCATCGGGTCCCCATGGGGCTGTAGGGGGGACCCGATGGCATGGAAGGCAGCGCAATGCCTTCCTGAGGCATCGCCGCTGCCTTCCTGTGACGTGCCTGTGAGATCCAGCCCCCTGGATCTCACAGGCCGGAAGCTGTATGAGTAATACACACAGTATTATTCATACAGCCAATGCATTCCAATACAGAAGTATTGGAATGCATTGTAAAGGGATTAGACCCCCAAAAGTTCAAGTCCCAAAGTGGGACAAAAAATAAAGTGAAAAAAAAGTTGCAAAAATAAAGTTTCCCCCCCAAAA
Organism: Bufo bufo; assembly: GCF_905171765.1. Taxonomy (NCBI): domain Eukaryota; kingdom Metazoa; phylum Chordata; class Amphibia; order Anura; family Bufonidae; genus Bufo; species Bufo bufo. The sequence goes on from NC_053393.1 coordinate 516,370,156, forward strand.
AAAGTTTCAAGTAAAAATAAACAAAAACGTCATTTTCCCCAAATAAAGTTAAAAAAAATTGGTAAAAAATAGGGGAAAAAAAAAACTATACATATTAGGTATCGCCGCGTCCGTATCGACCGGCTCTATAAACATGTCACATGACCTAACCCCTCAGATGAACACTGTAAAAAATAAAAAATAAAAACTGTGCTAAATAAACCATTTTTTTGTCACCTTACATCAAAAAAAGTACAACAGCAAGCTACCAAAAAGGTGTTTGCCCACCAACATAGTACCAATCTAACCGTCACCTCATCCCGCAAAAAATGAGCCCCTACCTGAGACAATCGTAGAAAAAATAAAAAAACTATGGCTCAGAATATGGAGACACTAAAACATCATTTTTTTTGTTTTAAAAAAGCTGTTATTGTGTAAAACTTACATTAAAAAAAAGTATACATACTAGGCATCGCCGCGTCCGTATCGACCGGCTCTATAAAAATATCACATGACCTAACCCTTCAGATGAACACTGTAAAAAATAAAAACTGTGCTAAATAAACCATTTTTTGTCACCTTAAATCACAAAAAGTGTAATAGCAAGCGATCAAAAAGTCATATGCACCCCAAAATAGTTCCAATTAAACCGTCATCTCATCCCGCAAAAAATGAGACCCTAAGATAATCGCCCAAAAACTGAAAAAACTATGGCTCTCAGAATATGGAGACACTAAAACATGATTTTTTTTTTGTTTCAAAAATGATATTATTGTGTAAAACTTACATAAATAAAAAAAAAGTATACATATTAGGTATCGCCACGTCTCTATAAAAATATCACATGATCTAACCCCTCAGATGAACACTGTAAAAAATGTAAAATAAAAACTGTGCTAAATAAACCATTTTTTGTCACCTTAAATCACAAAAAGTGTAATAGCAAGCGATCAAAAAGTCATATGCACCCCAAAATAGTTCCAATTAAACCGTCATCTCATCCCGCAAAAAATGATACCCTAAGATAATCGCCCAAAAACTGAAAAAACTATGGCTCTCAGAATATGGAGACACTAAAACATGATTTTTTTTTTTGTTTCAAAAATGATATTATTGTGTAAAACTTACATAAATAAAAAAAAAGTATACATATTAGGTATCGCCACGTCCGTATCGACCGGCTCTATAAAAATATCACATGATCTAACCCCTCAGATGAACACTGTAAAAAATGTAAAATAAAAACTGTGCTAAATAAACCATTTTTTGTCACCTTACATCACAAAAAGTGTAATAGCAAGTGATCAAAAAGTCACACGCACCCCAAAATAGGGGCAATAAAACCGTCATCTCATCCCGCAAAAATCATACCCTACCCAAGGTAATCGCCCAAAAAATGAAAAAATTATGGCTCTCAGACTATGGAAACACTAAAACATGATTTTTTTTGTTTCAAAAAAGAAATCTTTGTGTAAAACTTACATAAATAAATAAAAAGTATACATATTAGGTATCGCCGCATCTGTGACGACCTAGTCTATAAAAATATCACATGATCTAACCTGTCAGATAAATGTTGTAAATAACAAAAAATTAAAACGGTGCCTAAACAGCTATTTCTTGTTACCTTGCCTAACAAAAAGTGTAATATAGAGCAACCAAAAATCATATGTACCCTAAACTAGTACAAACAATACTGCCACCCTATCCCGTAGTTTCTAAAATGGGGTCACTTTTTGGAGTTTCTACTCTAGGGGTGCATCAGGGGGGCTTCAAATGGGACATGGTGTCAAAAAAACAGTCCATCAAAATCTGTCTTCCAAAAACCGTATGGCGTTCCTTTCCTTCTGCGCCCTGCCGTGTGCCCGTACAGCAGTTTACGACCAGAATCAGGGCCATAAATAGTGAGTTTTGTTTGGCTGTTAACCCTTGCTTTGTTACTGGAAAAAATGGATTAAAATGGAAAATTTGCCAAAAAATTTAAATTCTGAAATTTCATCTCCATTTGCCAATAACTCTTGTGGAACACCTAAAGGTTTAACGACGTTTGTAAAATCAGTTTTGAATACCTTGAGGGGTGTAGTTTCTTAGAGGGGGTCACTTTTATGGAGTTTCTACTCTAGGGGTGCATCAGGGGGGCTTCAAATGGGACATGGTGTCAAAAAAAACAGTCCAGCAAAACCTGCCTTCCAAAAACCGTATGGCATTCCTTTCCTTCTGTGCCCTGCAGTGTGTCCATACAGCGGTTTACGACCACATATGGGGTGTTTCTGTCTGTAAACTACAGAATCAGGGCCATAAATATTGAGTTTGGTTTTGCTGTTAACCCTTGCTTTGTAACTGAAAAAAAAATATTAAAATGGAAAATCTGCCAAAAAAGTGAAATTTTGAAATTGTATCTCTATTCTTGTGGAACACCTAAAGGGTTAACAAAGTTTGTAAAATCAGTTTTGAATACCTTGAGGGTGTAATTTATAGAATGGGGTCATTTTTGGGTGGTTTCTATTATGTAAGCCTCGCAAAGTGACTTCAGACCTGAACTGGTCCCTAAAAATTGGGTTTTATGAAAATGTCAGAAAAATTTTAAAATTTGCTTCTAAACTTCTAAGCCTTGTAACATCCCCAAAAAATAAAATATAATTCCCAAAATTATTCAAACATGAAGTAAACATATGGGGAATGTTAAGGTATTACTATGTATTATAGAAGTAAAGAAATTGAAACTTTTTGGTAAATTTGGTATTTTTTTATAAATAAAAATTATTTTTTTTACTTCATTTTACCAGTATCATGAAGTACAATATGTGCCGAAAAAACAATCTCAGAATGGCCTGTATAAGTCAAAGCGTTTTAAAGTTATCACCACTTAAAGTGACACTGGTCAGATTTGCAAAAAATTGCCTGGTCCTTAAGGTGAAATAAGGCTGTGTCCCAAAGGGGTTAAGGGTTATTCCCATCTGGACATATGTGACATGTCAACCTCTGGGATGGATAGGGTGCACAAGATCCACATGTCATCGGTGCAGTGAATGGAGATGTGGCCACAGATGTGTGGGTCTCTCCATTCACTTCTATGGGAGTTGAAAAAAATTGTCAAGTAAGCACGGTCATCTATTTTTGGAACTCTCATAGATATTAAAGGAGAGAAACATTCACAGCAGCCTCACAATTGGGATTGGTATTGGAGAACCCTTGTTCTCAAGTTAGAAGTGAGTTCCAAAAGTAGGACCGTCATCTGTCTGACATTTATAGCATATCCTGTGAATAAATTCTCAGGTGGGAATAACACATATGGCAAAGCCCAGGGTATGGAGTCTGCATGGTAGCACATATAGCCTGTGGCTCAGTAGTATGGAGTGACACATCTTCCATGTAATGCCATAAGACCCTGTTGAAGCAAGTTATATGGTGCATGTCACAAGGAGCCATATGGAGAAACAGAAGAGGGTTTGTGCGCCTCTATGAGAGCCCTATTAAAGGTGAATGCAAAAATGAGCAGCCATATGCAAAAGCTGTAAGGTTGAAGGACAAAAAGGAGACTTGGAAGTGCCTAAGTCCCACTTTTCTTACAAATCTACATGGTAAATGCCTTTAGTAAAACTTTGTGATCCACAGAGGAGACATTTTGCTGATTCCTTTACTTTGAGAACAGGTCTGACACAGCACAATGAAAGGTAAGAGTCATTGCAATTTGTTAATAGATTGACTGCCAACAGGAAAATGGAAGAACCATCATTGCACAGATTCAGGCTTGTTTTGTTCTACATTACAGATATTATCTAAATGTCTTTCCAAGAATAGGGGAGAGAACAAATGAGGGAGTGATTGACCGAAAATGATGAAAAAAGTATGAGCATAATAGTACCACTAACCACCCTAACCCCGATATTGTATGCATTACTTCATTTTACTTTTTCATTCACTAGGACATCAACAAATACACATTTACACTGAATGGCCACTTCATTAGAGAGACGTGGCCTTTCGCGATTGAAACTTCCCTGTATGGAAATTAGACGAAGTGACTCCGACGTGCATCAAGCTCAAATCATGTCAGCAAATTTTCTGTGCATCAGTTCCAGAGCGAACTCACATTAAAATGTGAAAATCGAGCAATCGGCGCAACCTTCAAGGCATGCCCATTGGTGCTAGACTAGCCAGGGCCAGTATTTCCAAAACTGTCAACCTTTTGAGGTTTACCAAGAATGGTGTGATCAAGAAAGAACATCCAGAGAGAAGGGATCCTGTGGACATAAACAACTTGTCTTCGAAAGTGGTCAGAATAGAACATCAAGAATCGATCTGATGATTGCAGCCAAGCATCCCTGGCATTCGAATTAACATGTTCGAGCCATGTCCATAGCACAGATGAGATGTAACACCAGACGATTAGTGTGAGGGCCATTACTGTCTAAGGGAAACAAAAAGGCACAAAAAAGAGCTCATCTATTTTCAGGTGCCATGTAAATGTAAACCGAATAAATAGTGCAGTCCTAATAAGTTTAATTAGAACCTGCTGCAGCTTGTACAGTCCCTTACACGACCGTACATTGTGATCATAACTTATTAAAGTCTTTTGTGAATAGAGATGAGCGACTTTTTCAAAAATTAGTTTCGGCCGGTCCGCCGAATTTTTTGAAAAGATTTGGTTCGATCTGAATTTATTCGTGGAAAATCGTGTTAAAAAATGGCTATTTCCTGGCTGCAGAGAGCCTTTATAGTGGTATTGAACACTGTGCCCTGCAGTAACACACATAGGGAGTCTGCTGTGGTAGTGAATTAATATTGTGAGTCAGTATGACATGCAGGTGACAGGCGTCAATCTTAGAATCATTGCACACTTCACTTAGGCCTCTTTCACACTTGCGTTGTCCGGATCCGTCGTGCACTCCATTTGCCGGAGGTGCCCGCCGGATCCGTAACAACGCAAGTGAACTGAAAGCATTTGAAGACGGATCCGTCTTCAAAATGCGTTCAGTGTTAATATGGCACCCAGGACGCTATTCAAGTCCTGGCTGCCATAGTAGTAGTGGGGAGCGGGGGAGCAGTATATTCACAGTCCGTGCGGCTCCCGGGCGCTCCAGAATGACGTCAGAGCGCCCAATGCGCATGGATGACGTGATCCATGCGACACGTCATCCATGCACGTGGGGCGCCCTGACGTCACTCTGAAGCGCCCCGGGAGCCGCACGGACTGTAAGTATACTGCTCCCCCGCTCCCCACTACACTTTACCATGGCAAGCAGGACTTTAGCGTCCTGGAAGCCATGGTAACCATTCAGAAAAAGCTAAACGTCGGATCCGGTGATGCGCCGAAACAACGTTTAGCTTAAGGCCGGATCCGGATTAATGCCTTTCAATGGGCATTAATTCCGGATCCGGCCTTGCGGCAAGTGTTCAGGATTTTTGGCCGGAGCAAAAAGCGCAGCATGCTGCTGTATTTTCTCCGGCCAAAAAACGTTCCGTTCCGGAACTGAAGGCATCCTGATGCATCCTGAACGGATTTCTCTTCATTCAGAATGCATTGGGATAATCCTGATCAGGATTCTTCCGGCATAGAGCCCCGACGACGGAACTCTATGCCGGAACACAACAACGCAAGTGTGAAAGAGCCCTTATTTGGGCAGTCACGGGGCCAAAACTGGCCAAATAACTCAAGTATTAATTCAGCCTTACAGGTCGATGTTAGTGCCAAGAAGAAGCGCACTCTTTTTCACCGTCGTCAGCTGATTCCACATAGATGTCTACAGAACCTGTTCTATTAAACGCTTATACAAGTAGACCCCCCCGACAGAGTGGAGAGGGTGTCAGCAGTAAGTTTGTGTTGAAGTTACTGATTATTTTGCCCTTCGTCTGATCCATCAGAATAATAACCCCCAAAAAAGGATCCTGTCTGTTGAGCATCCCCCTTCACTCGGTCAGCATTTGGTCAGTAATCCATCAGTATTGCTAATGCCAAAAAACCCAGGAGTGGATCCAAAACAAGGATGACACATGAATGGAATATTTGGATGTCTTCTGTGTTTTGTACCCACTCCTGATTTTGGCTACCATATCACAAGCCAATTCTGATGGTACGATACAGGCCTTACAGCTGACATAGACAGGATCCATTGTGCGTCTTATTTTTCCTACCTTCTGACAGATCAGAAGAAGGGTCAAATAAATGATTATGTCAGCCAGGCCAAAAGGCAAAATAGTTGCCCAGTCATGAAGTGGGGAGGGTGAGAACAGCATAAGAAGTCCACAGAGTGGCTCTATGACATAGTTGTGAGGTGGAAGCAGCATGAGGAGGCCCAATGTCAGAGTCTGGAGGTGGCGGCAGCATCAGGAGGAGGCAAGAGAGCGGCACAATGACAGAGTGTGGAGGTTGAGGAAGCATCAGGAGGCCACAGAGTGGCAAGGTAACATAGTGTGGAGGTGGCAGCAGCATGAGGAGACCACAGAGTGGCAAGGTGACATAGTGTGGAGGTGGCAGCAGCATCAGAAGACCACAGAGTGGCAAGGTGACATAGTGTGGAGGTGGCAGCAGCATCAGGAGGCCACAGAGTGGCACAATGACAGTGTGAAGTTGGCAGCAGCAGCATCAGGAGGCCACAGAGTGGCACAATGACAGTGTGGAGTTGGCAGCAGCAGCATCAGGAGGCCACAGAGTGGCAGAATAACAGAGTGTGGAGGTGGAAGCAGCAGCAGCATCAGGAGGAGGCCACAGATTATCACAATGACAGTGTGGAGGTGGTGGCAGCATCATCAGGAGGCCACAGAGAGGCACAATTACATAGTGTGGAGGTAGCAACAGCATCAGAATACCACAGAGTGGCAAGGTGATACAATGTGGAGGTGGCAGCATCATGAGGAGACCACAGAGTGGGAAGGTGACATAGTGTGGAAGTGGCAGCAGCATGAGGAGACCACAGAGTGGCAAGGTGACATAGTGTGGAGGTAGCAACAGCATCAGAAGACCAAAGAGTGGCAAGGTGATATAGTGTGGAGGTGGCAGCAGCATCAGGAGGCCACAGAGTGGCACAATGATAGAGTGGAGGTGGCAGCAGGAGCATCAGGAGGCCACAGAGTGGCAAAATTACAGAGTGTGGAGGTGGCGGCAGCAGCAGCATCAAGAAGAGGCACAGATTGGCACAATGACAGTGTGGAGGTGGCGGTAGCATCAGGAGGCCACAGAGCGGCACATCAACATAATGTGGAGGACCATTGATGATCTAATCTGATGCATCAGGCATTGGTGGGTAGAAATCCTGGCTGATCCACGCCTGATTCATCTTGACAAAGGTCAGTCTCTCCACATTTTGGGTGGACAGGCGAGTTCTTTTTGGGGTAACTATGGCCCCCGCTGCACTAAACACCCGCTCTGATGCCACACTACTGGCTGGGCAGGACAGCTTTTCCAGGGCAAACTCTGCCAGTTGAGGCCACAAATCCAGTTTGGCTGCCCAGTAGTCCAGCGGATCTTCACTGATGACTGGCAGGGTGAACTTCAAGTATGCCACCACCTGCTGGTTCAGGTTCTGCTTTATGTCTAGCTGCTGGTGAGTAGTTTCTTCACTAGGCAGGTGAAGAAAGCTGCTCATCAGCGACTCTAGACTCAGGCTTCTGCTGATGGAGCTGGTACTGCTCCTGCCACCCCACCCCTCCCCAGCAGCCATGACAGTGGAACATGAGCGCAGAGGGCCCCCCCCCCAGATCAGACCTGCGAGAGGATGGACGATGGCGCAGATGGGCAGCAGCCAACTGACTACATAGGATGTCTCTATAGTAGTTCAGTTTGTCCTTTCTCTCAGAGGTTGTAAAAAAGGCCGGTAGTGAGGGTCCAACAAGGTGGAAAGCCAGAAGTCATTCCTCTGTCGAATGGTGACAATTCGGCTGTCACTACACAAGCAAGTGAGCATGCATCGGGCCATTTGTGCAAGTCACTCGGAGGGACTCCCTGCCTCCATCTCCACTGCATACTGCCCCGGTGTGTCTGGGTCCTCTGCCTCATCTTCCTCATCACCCTGTAGCTCCTCTGGTTGCTCCTGCTCCTCCTCTCCTGTCACCTGTGTAAATAAACCACCCATTTAGCTACACATTGCTTGTGCTCCAATGTCCTCCTCCAGTTCAGCCCCCACAGGGCTCATGTGGCCGTGAGATCTAGGCTCCACGTCTCCAGTCCCCTGACCAGCCAGATTTACCAGCATCTTTTCCAGGACATGAAGCAGTGGCATGAAGTTGTTCATCCCGTAGTCCTGGTGACAGACATATAATGTGGCCTCCTCAAAGGGCCTGAGCAAACGGTAGGTGTCACGCATGAGCTGCCACTGGCTGACATCGAAGTTTCACAGGGGAGTACTCCTGTCCGCTTGGATCATCAAGAAATCGTTTATGCCCTTTCTCTGTTCATACAGTTGGTCCAACATATGGAGAGTGGAATTCCAATGGATGGAAACGTCGCATATCAGCCTATGTTGGGGGATGCCGTTCTGCCGCTGCAGCTCAAGGAGGGTGTGCTTTGCAGTGTACGAGTAGCTGAAGTGCATGCAAAGTTTCCTGGCCATTTTTAGGATGTCTTGCAGATGGGTGGAAGACTTCAGAAACCGCTTGACAACCAGATTAAACACGTGTGCCATGCAGGGCGCATGGCTCAGCCCTCCTTGACGCAGCACCGACTCAATGTTCTTCCAGTTGTTGATCACCATGGTTCCAATATTCAGAGGGGATATGATAGAAACTTTTAAATACATAAAGGGAATCAACAAGGTAAAAGAGGAGAGAATATTTAAAAGAAAAACTGCTACAAGAGGACATAGTTTTAAATTAGAGGGGCAAAGTTTTAAAAGTAATATCAGGAAGAGAGTAGTGGATGCTTGGAATAGCCTTCCTGCAGAAGTGGTAGCTGCAAATACAGTGAAGGAGTTTAAGCATGCATGGGATAGGCATAAGGCCCTCCTTCATATAAGATAGGGCCAAGGGCTATTCATAGTATTCAGTATATTGGGCAGACTAGATGGGCCAAATGGTTCATATCTGCCGACACATTCTATGTTTCTATGTATTGTCCCTGCAACTCACATCGGCACTGCCGTGCACTTTGGCAGACACCGACAGGCTCAAGGACTGGCCCACCTTCTGTTCTACATATGTGTGCAGGGCTTGTAATGCCTTTTTGGCAAAGAAATGACAGCTTGGGACTCTCCACCTCATCTTGGCACAAGCCATCAGTTCTCTGAAATGTGCAGAGTCCACCACTTGGAAAGGGAGGGACTGTAGCACCAGCAACTTGGCCAGGAGCACGTTCAGCCTTTGCGCCGTTGGATAAGTGCACGCATACTGTTGTCTCTTGGCAATCGCTTCAGTGATTGATCGCTGACGGAATGAATGATGAGGAGTAGGAAGACGAAGAGCAGGAGCATCAGGACCGGTAGATAATGGGAAGGACAGGCAGCTCCCTTCGGCTGAGGTGGTGGAGCCTTAACTGCCTACAATCGTCTGAGTGCCACTGGGTGATGCAGCGGTTGCTGTGGCAGGCTGGACACCACATCAGAGCCACAGTTCTCCCAGGCCACTTTATGGTGACGCTGCATATGTTGACGCAGGGCCGTGGTGACAACATTGACACCCTGGCCACGCTTCACCTTCTGCCCATAGATTCTACATATGGCCATGTTCACCTCCTCCGGCGGCTTAACAAAAAACTGCCACACCGCCGAGTAGGTGATTTTACCCCCAACACTACGCACTGACTGACTGCTACCACCACTGCCTCCGCGAGCCGGTGCACCGTTACTTACCAGCAGGTAGGTTCCTGAGAAGCAGGTGGTCTACCCTGGGCACCTTTGGCTACCGACCTCCCACTGCTGCCACCCTGATAACTCCCGGCCAAGCTACCGACTTTCTTGCTCCACCGCTGCCTCACGGGCAAGCTGCCACCCTCTTCTCCCGATGATGATGAAGCCCCTTCGTCACCTGGCTCCCAAGTGCAATCGGCTACATCATCATCATCGAGTACTGTCTGCATGTCACTGATGTCCTCCTCAACCATCTCTGGGTCAGGAGCGTGACCGCTCGCAACACCAGCTCCCACGCCACTCTCCTCATCACTACTTGAGAAAGCGGCGGATGTCTCCTCCAGATCTGGACTGGGCAGTAGCTGCTGACTGTCTTCTAATAGCTCATCCTCACTGTATAGTGGAGATTAGCCCACAGCACATAGTAGTTCTCTAGCTGAGGGAACAGAAAAGGACAGGCAGGTTAAGGACAGGTGAGGGCACAGGGCCTGCTCCCGGGCCATGCCAACTAAGGGTTGTGTCTAACGAACACACCGACTCTTGGCTGGGGGTGTCTGATGTCCCTTGCAACAAAGTCGAAGATTGAGTCAACCATTCAAGAACTGCTGGGTTGCTGGTTAAGACACGACCGCTAGCTGACACTCGGAGCTCAGGCCTCTCAAAGTGACCATTGCTGCCACGGCCCCTTACTCTGCTGTGACCTCTGCCTACGCCAGAAACATTTAGGTCTCTTCCCCTCCATTGTGCAGGGCCTGGCACTTCTCTGTCTGACATACTGTTATATCAAATGAATAAAAATGAAATTAAAACACCCAAAAATAGTCTGTAATTTTCTCACTTCACCACAAAATGGCTAATAAGCCCTTTTTCCCCCTACTAATACACACAAAAAAGTGCTTTAGAACATATAACTGCACCTCTGAACGGCAAATATATTTTACTTTTGCCACTAATGCACGACAGGAATGGCTTTAGAACATATAACTGTACCGCTGAATGGCAAATATATTTTTCTTTTGCCACTAATACACGCCAAAAAGGGCTGTCATTTTCGCACTTCACCACACACCAGCTAATAAGCCCTTTTTTTTAACCAAAAAATGCTTTAGAACAAAACTGCACCGCACAAGGGCAAATAAGACGTAGAAATATTTCCTTGTAATAAACCCTGTTAACGGCTGTATCAAAGAGCACTTGCACCCCAATAACAAGAATGGTTTGCTGGAATTACAGCTATATAATGGCAATTTGGATCCCCAGTCAGAGTAGCAAGGTGTAATAGGATTGTTCCTATTACTCAGGCTGTAACCTCTCCTACTGAACCCTGTTCAACATAAATGCTGTGGAATGATTCCTCCCTATCCTTTCCCTGCACTTGTAAATCGTTTTTTTAGCACAATTAAGTTTTTCCTAGCACTGTCCCTAGCGCCTGCTGACGTCTCTCCCTGCACTAAGTACACTGGAAAATGGCAGAATCCAAGATGGCTGAGGCTATTTATAGGGCTGTGACATCACAGGGCTGGCTGCTGATTGGCTGCATGCATAGCATTATGGGTGATCCCGCCTTCCCAGAGTTTCTTGCTCCATGTCCTCACACGTGAAGCAGCCATTTTAAGAAAAAATGTGATTTGTTACCATAAAGCGCGAGGAAATTCATATTTGGTTCAAATCGAATTTTTCCTGAAATTCCAATGGAATTCCACTTTGTCAACTTCGATTCGCTCATCTCTAATTGTGAACAATGTGGTTTTTGTACTTTCTTTCTTTTTTAACTTAAAACAATTTTTTTTACTATACTTATTAGTCCCACTAGGGGACTTGTACCAGCTCTTAAATAATACATGGCACTGCTTGAGTATTGCAGTGTATTATATCTGCCTATCCGTCAACCTATTACATCCTTCCTCCAGCAGGGTCTAATAGACTTCCTTCCTTGACAGATCGAGGATCCTTTGTAAGGCCTTGGGATACAACAGCCACCATCAGCACCCCATGATTGCATTGTGGAGGAGATCCATCCCTTCCTGTCTAACCATCTAGATGCCAAGGTCCTTAGTGACCACAGCATTGAAATGGTTAATAAAGAGTAGGTGCTACAGCACTGCTTCGGGGTCCTCCCTTTGACCAGTGCTGTTCAATAACAATATGGTCTCAGGGATTTGAAGAGCCACCTGGTGCTAGGCTTTAGGCAAAGGAGGTTGGACAATAGCTATTCAATACTGGCTGCCTCTAATTCCCAGAAACAGAATAACAGGAATGGAGCTCTACTTCCCCAGGAGCAGCAGTAACTCCAGGAGATGAAAAACATTGCTCCCATTATCAGTCTATTGATACATTTGTCGTATGATCCAGGAGTATATTCTAATGCATAAAACAAATTTACAGGGACGCATAATCTTGCATGAGATAAACATATTGTACCTGATGCAAGGTCTACACCAGGGATGTCCAACCTGTGGCCCTCCAGCTGTTGCAAAACTACAACTCCCAGCATGCCTGGACAGCCTACAGCGATTAGGGAATGCTGGAGGTTGTAGTTTTCCAATAGCTGGAGGGCCGCAGGTTGAGCATCCCTGGTCTACACTATTCAGAATGCAAATCTCCAGACCAAGTTTAAGGCAGACATTAAGCCAGCAGGGAATGTTAGGAGATTTCAGCTGCAGAATTATGAATGCAGCTCTGGAGTATAATACAATCAGAATCAGTACAAGATCAATAATACAATGTATTGCATCCCATAAAGTTACTGCACCTTTTATGTAGGGTATTCAGACACTCCCCCATGTAGATATATGACTTTGGCCTTCAACGAGTGATGAACAATACAGATCGGATTTGACCACTTGTTAAAAATATATTTTACAATGAAAGGTCAACAAGCAGCGAGTAACCTCTGATTCTCCATCGCTGATGTAGACTCATCACATTTTTTACTAGGGAGGAGTGATTGAAATATCTATATATTTTAGGTTTCGCTTTTACACGTCTGGGTATAGGAAAAGGAAATAACAGGCATTTCCTGGAATTAACGGGAATGACACTTTGTTTCCGAAGATAAACTGTGTAAATGCTGTGAGCTCTAGTTCTGCTGATCGGGAGCAGTGACAATGACTGATAAGACCGGGCAGTTAGGCTACTTTCACACTCGCGTGTGGTGAGGATCCGTCATGCATCTGCACAAACGGATCCGTTCAGATAATACAACTGTCTGCATCCGTTCAGAACGGATCCGTTTGTATCATGTTTAACATAGCCAAGACGGATCTGTCTTGAACACTATTGAAAGTCAATGGAGGACGGATCCGTTTTCTATTGTCAGATTGTGTCAGAGAAAACGGATTTGTCCCCATTCACTTACATTGTGTGTCAGGACAGATCAGTTTGGCTCAGTTTCATCAGACGGACACCAAAACGCTGCAAGCAGCGTTTTGATGTCAGTCTCCAAAGCGGAATGGAGACTGCATTTTGAGCGGATCCTTTTCCATTCAGAATGCATTGTGAGCCCTGAACGGATCTCACAAACGGAAAGCCAAAACACCAGTGTGAAAGTAGCCTTTTTACCTAGTCCCTGCTCTTACACTTGCATACTGTATTTGGGAATTCCTGATTATAATTTGTTTTTCGGAACGGCTTCTTTTATCACTCGGCTTTCCTTCCATACTCCAAAATCATACTGATAAGTCAGCTAGCTTTCTATGCAATAGGCCTTATTGTATATGTACTCCTCAATGTACACTATGAACCACAGTGGACTTCAGGACTGATTGATATGCGTCGGTGTCACGGGGCGCCAAAGGCGCACTCGGTCTCCCATCAGCCGCAGACCTGCTGCTTAGCTTCGGGAGCGAGGATCTGTGTTTGGCCTCGTTCCCAGGGTGGCTTTGCTAGCTGGGAGGCTCCCTGCTCTTAGGTCTGCCTTGAGCGCCGAGCTGATCACTCGGTGCTCAACTTGTCTGTCGGTCGGTTATGTGATGCTGGCCACGTCACATGACCCTCAGACCCCACTATAAATACAGGCAGCCTGCTGGCCACAGGTTGCCTATTGATTCTAGGTTCCTGGCTATTTGTTGGACTACTGAATACTCACCTGATCCTGTTCCTGTCACTACCAGAGCTTTGGGACGTTCTCACAGCTCTGTTTCTCCACCCCTGTGATGATGTCACTACTAGAGCTGGGAGGAGTTCTCACTGCTCTGTTTACTTTTGGTTTCCTTCCTCCCAGCTGTTCCTCATGCATTTGATTTCCCTCTCTTTATATCACCCCTCCTCCTATTGTAGGGCGTGGATTATAGTTCTCATTTCAGTTGTAGCTCTTGCTTTAGTATCTTCACTTGTAGCTATCAGTTCACTGGACCTGTGTTCTGCTGCAGCAAGCACTCCGGATATTGCCAGCTGTCCTTGGATCCGTCTTCTCTGCGGCTGCAACACCTTCAGCTAAGTGTACAGACATTGTTGTGTACCTGATTATTTTCTGACTGGATCTGAGGTGGCCACGGTTCCCTCCATATACTGAGTAGGGCACCGGTGGCCGTGCCCCTTCCACTATTGTAGGGGTTACAGTGGTCATCAGTCTTAGGCACTTGGGCATGCCTCGTTCCGCCATTTGGATCCGGGCATGTGCTTTAGCAGAATAGGGAGAGCTTTGAGGGTCTGACAGGGGTCACCCTTTATTCTCCCTAGTTTGGGTCCGGTCAGTAGCTCTTTTACTGTGTATACTATTGTTGCTCACATACAGCCGTGACAGTTCCCTGACGATCCTTTGCCTGCTCCTCTTGTACTGCGCATCCCTCCTGGTATTGTGACCTCGGCTCCCACCTGACTACTCTTTGCGGACTCCTCTGGTACTTCTCTACTCTCCTGGTATTTGACCCCGGCTTCTCCTGACCACTCTTTGCTTAACCCTTTGTACTGCGTAGCTCTTTTGGTTCTAACCCGGTCCGTTCACGTTCCGTATTTTGTCTTGTCTGTCTTCCCTGCACGTATCCTAAGTAAGGGACTGTCGTCCAGTTGTCCCCTGTCATCAGGACTCATGAGGAAAGTAGGCAGGGCCAGAGGGAGGGTGGAGCGCAGTGGTCACTATCCTTCCCCCATGTGTGTGTGTGGACGTGACCGTTACAGTCGGATGCATTGTCTCAGATTTACTAATCCTGTCTAATTTGTAGACAATGTAAACGTAGAAATTTCTAAAATTCTGCAAATTTTTCATCTGTCCACAAATGTATCTCCGCCCACAAAATTGCACAACCATCACATGGGAACAGGTTTTGTATCTTCTTACATTACAGGGATAAATTCCTTTTTCTGTGATACTTGGCAAATGGCCAAATACCACAAAAAAGGAACTTATCCCTGTAATGTAATAAGATATAAAACCTGTTCCCATGTTATGACAAATGACAAGATCCAGATTCCCAACACACAGTAGTTTATATGTTCTACATCCACTGTTGTGTATCTGATTCTGTGCACTAAATGTTATTTTGGGGGGTCTCTATGTGGGGGTCAATTTTTTTTAATTATTGCATTGTACTCATTTTTAAGCTAAAAATATTTTTTTCATTTAGTCTTTATAAAAATGTTGAGCTCTTTTCCTGCACAGCTTTAAGTTTCTCTAGTACCAGGATTTGAATTTTCACTGTTCGTCAGGCAGCTCAGCTGACGGTTCCTTAGCTTTAATCTCTGACCTTCTGAACACTAATTAAAGCTCAATTCCTATCTTACTGATAAGAATGTGGTTTAAATAAATGTTTAAGACCTTTCAGTAATTTAGAGATGAGAGGGGTCATTTATTAACCTTAAATACGCCTATATTAGGAATATTTCAGGCACAGATTGCGTCACAATCTGCGACTTTTTACCCCTCACGACAGGTCTAAAAAAGTTGGCCTCTCACCAACTTCAGTAATCCACCGCCAGCATAGACGCTTTATCAAGACTGGTGTCTTAATAACTGACCCCCAAGGTTTATCCGGTGATCTACAAAAAGTGAAAGTAAAAAATAATTTTTAGCCCAAAATGAGTAAAATGCAATCATTAAAAAAATTTCCCCTAAAGGTGTGAAAACCTTTAAAGCAAGGATGCAAGGAGAAAAAGCAATTCTGTAGTCCAGGACACAATGAAGAATACATGAAAGTATGAAAGTCATATTAAAAGGCAATTTAAAAATCACAAAAAAGGCTCTGGGATAGAGCCGAAACGTCGCTCCACCATTGGGTGAATAAACCACTTCATTTTTTCACTTACTCTTTTGGAGTGCTGCTCTATTTTATACGTGTTGTATTGGGTAAGCTTAATCCCTTTGAGCTTGCACCCAGCCTTCCCTTCTTTTTAGTTGGTGCTGCCTCTCTTTTTTATTCTCTATATATACATATATACAGTATCTATTGCTGATAAGCTTGCTTGATAACTGAGATGTCACATTCGTTTTAATTTGGCTGCCCTTTGTTTTACTGTCTCTACCTCTCTGATATCTGTTTTGTGGACTTGTGTGACAGTATGGTATAAAGTGGTAAAAACGTGTTGGGTTTTGATGTAGCAGACTAGCATCAAAGAGGTTGTCTCACTTCATTGTGGTTGTCCGTATTGCTTCCTTTGCCATTTTTCCATCACATTATACACTGCTTGTATCCAGGGGTTGTGGCTACCCTGCAGTCCAGCAGTGGTGCTCATGCTTGCACACTGTAGGAAAAATCCCCAGCCATGGTCCCAACCACCAGAGAAGCTGATGCCTTTTCCTATAGTGTGCCAGCACGACCACCAATGCTGGATTGCAGGGTGGTCATAACTAGGGATGAGCGGTACATCCGAAGCCGAGTTCCCGCTCCGTACAGTATTAGAATGTATTGGCTCCGAGAAGCCCAAGTTATTACTTTGTGAAGTCGCACAAGACTTTGTGTAATAATTGGGAATTAATATTACTGTAAAAAACCTTGGTCCTGAACGCGGGTTCGTTTTCCAAGGTTTTTTACAGTAATAATTCCTGAAGTTATTACACAATGTCTAGCGCGACTTCACAAAGTAATAATTTCGGCTTATCGGAGCCAATACATTCTAATAGTGTACAGAGCGGGAACTCCGTACAGAATTAGAACAAAGTTTTTAGCACCATGTACCATCCGAAGTCGATTTGTTCATCCCTAGTCATAACCTCTGGAAATGAGCTGTGTATCATGTGATAGAAAAATTAATCCAGCCAGCAAAGGCAGCAATATGGACAATCACAATATATTAGTAAGTGCCTTGTATTAACTTTCTCTACATGATAAATGCCATTTCTTGATATAAGACAACCATGAGGTGACTATTGCTTTTCTTATCTTCCATCAACACCCCCAGCAGATTAGACTATAATTTATTTTCTGCCTCAGCACTCTGCATGATGGCAGTGGGCACTCCCCAGCCTTCCTGCGAACTCTGATACAGCCATTAATGGCAAACAATAGTGCTCAGTGATGAAAGTTCTACCTCAGTATTAACCCCTTACCGTACATCTTCCGGACATGTACAGTAGGGGTCTGGTATTTAAAAATGGCCCCCGTTCAAACAGCACCCCCCCAGATTTCTGCTATTTCAAACAGCACCCGAAGCTAATGTGCGTAATTGGAGATAATGCCAATCGCACACATTTAACCCTTCAGATGTTGTGGTGAAATGTGACCACGGTGTCTGGGAGCTCTAAAAGCTGCTTGCTTCCTGGGCTGGAATGCTTCCACCTTATTGAGACAGAGGAAGGTGTTCCATAGTAATAGCCCTGAGCCTGTACAAGGCTTCTAGGCCTATTACTGGTACATTCCAATGCTGAACTACAGGTGGCAGCACAGCATTGGAGTATACTGAATTCTAATGATTGCTTTTATAGCCACCTTGGGTGACTTAAAAAAAAGGGGGGGGAAGCACATAAAAGCACAAAAAAATAAAATAAAATCACTCCTTTTCCCTATAATTAAAATCAAAATAAATGAACAATCAAAATATAAACACCATATAAATCACCACATCTGCAAATGGCCAAACTATTGACATACAGTAAACGCTGTGACAAGAAAAGAAAATCAAAATGGCCGATTCAGCTTTTTTTTCATCACTTTACTTCAAACAAATTGAATAAAAAGTGATCAAAAATACACTACAAAATATTATCACTGAAATCTACAGATCACCTTGCAAAAAATTAGTCCTCACATAGCTTCATAGAGATAAATATAAAAAAAGTTATGGGGGTCAGAATATGGCCATTAGAGATGAGCGGATTTCTCAAAAATTTGATTTGGTCGGTTTGCCGAATAAACCGAAAAGATTCGATCCGATAGGAATTAATTTGTGGCGAATCGCATTAAAAAACATCTACTGTATTTCCTGGCTGCAGAGAGCCTTTATAGTGGTGTAGAACACTGTGCCTTGCATAAACACGCATAGATAGTCTGCTGTGGTAGTGAAACAATACTGTGAGTCAGTGTGACAGGCGTCGCTCTTAGAATCACTGCACACTTCACTTCTTTGGGCAGTTATGGGGCCAAAACTGACCAAATAACTCAAGTGTGAACTCAACCTTACAAAGGCCCAAGATCCTACTATAGTGTAAAAGAGCACACTTCTTTTACAACATTATCAGCTGATACCACATAGATGTCTACAGGACCTGTTCAATTAAACGCTTATACAAGTAGAGCCCCCCGACAGAGTGGAGAGGGTGCCAGCAGTAAGTTTGTGTTGACGTCACTGATTATTTTGCCCTGCCTCTGATCCGTCAGAACAATAACCCAAACATCCCCCTTCACTCAGTCAGCATTTGGTCAGTAATCCTTCAGTATCGATAATGCCAAGATAAAAACAGGAGTGGATCCAAAACAGAGATGGCTAGTGAATTGAATACTTGCATGTCTTCTGTGTTTTGTACCCACTTCTGCTTTTGGCTACCAAATCATAAGCCAATTCTGATGGGACCATACAGGCCTTACAGCTGCTACACAGACAGAATCCGTTGTGCCCAGTGATGAAGTAGGGAGGGTGGGGACAGCATGAGAAGTCCACAGAGTGACCCAATGACATAGTGTAGAGGTAGCAGCAGCATGAGGAGACCAAAGAGTGGCACAATGACAGAGTGTGGAGGTGGCAGCAGCATCAGAAGGAAGCCACAGTGTGGCAAGGTACCATAGTGTTGAGGTAGCAGCAGCATCAGGAGGCCACAGAGTGGCAAGGTGACATAGTGTGGAGGTGGCAGCAGCATCAGGAGACCACAGAGTGTCAAGGTGAAATAGTATGGAGGTGGCAGCAGCAGCATCAGGAGACCACAGAGTGGCAAGGTGACATAGTGTGGAGGTGGCAGCAGCATCAGGAGACCACAGAGTGGGCCGGTGACAGAGTGGGGAGGTGGGTGGCACTAACAGTACCCGCTGATGATGGTGGGTGGAAGAAGGAGCACTTGGCATAAGATGTGTGGCATCAAGCGGGTGGCAGCATTAAAATAGTAGCTGAGGCAGGTAGCCAGAAGAAACTGGTCTCTTTTGTCAATGTTTGGGTGAGGCAGCATGTGTGGCAGGCGAAGCACTACAAAGTGCCTTTTGCGCTGTGGCATTAGAAGAATTTTGATATCTCTGACTTTTTAGTCTATTACTCTGTAATTCCTCTAGCGCCGTTCTATGGAAGCAGTAGGTTTAAAGAGCACACCAAATGCTTCAAATAACTTCTTTATTAACTTTTCTTCATATATAACACTGCCGCCTCCGCAGCAGATAGTCCATGTACATAACACGTGTTGAATAAAGTATCATAAAATGACGATATGCATAAGATGGTGGTTCAACTGTTCAATCTTGTCATTCAACATAAAATGGTTGATATGTTTCTCTCTTCAGTATCTGTACTCTCACTTTAAGTTATTTAAACACTTTATGATCTCTCTGAGAGGTATATCTAAGGTTAACCAATAGTTCACATGCTCTACTTGGTTTGCAGTTTGCTCTATACAATTGCTTATGATCTGGTATGAGCAGTTCGCATTTGTATGCAATTTGTTTGGATTGTATGATTGTATGGCTCAGTAGTTCGTTTGTGTATGCAATTTGTATGGTGGAACTGTAAGTAAACATACATAAAAAACAGTTTAGTATACAGTTCTAATCACTATATTAACAGTAGGAACTTATATAACTGTTTTAAATACCTATGTTGGTCTCTTGCTTCCATAAAACACAGCTCTTAGTGGAGTGTGTGTCTGTTCAGCTCCACTTTCTGGTGAATAATGATTCCAGCAGCTCCTGCTAGGGGAATTTCCCACACACGCTGTGTGTGAGGCTGCCTGTAATTGGTCACAACTCCTGGGCTGTGTGAGGCTAGCTATTATTGGTCAAGACTCCTGCTTAGCAACAACAGTTTAACTCTATGCTTTCTGTTGTGTCTGCTGTGTCATTGAGCTTATCTTACATTATATAATGAATCTTAAAGGCACACTATCTTTTCTGCTTCTGTGAACACGATATATATATATAACAGTTATATGACATCCAAACATGAAGTCACTATAAATAACTCTGCTTTTGTCTTTAACACACAAACTTAGGAACTGTATTAAGGTTATTGGCAGGTCTAGCTGTATAAACATATAAGCTATGTTAACCTGGGACAGGTCTTAGTTGGCCAGCTGTAGCATGGATGATCTAATCTGATGCATCAGGCATTGGTGGGTGGAAATTCTGGCTGATCCACACCTGATTCATCTTGACAAAGGTCAGTCTCTCCACATTTTGGTTGGACAGGCAAGTTCTCCTTGGGGTAACTATAGCCCCTGCTGCACTAAACACCTGCTATGATGCCACACTATTGGCCGGGCAGGACAGCTTTTCCAGTGCAAACTCGGCCAGTTGCGGCCACAAATCCAGTTTGGCTGCCCAGTAGTCCAGCGGATCTTCAATGATGGCTGGCAGGTGCACTCCAAGTATGCCACCACCTGCAGGTTCAGGTTCTGCTCTACGTCTTGCTGCTGGTGAGTAGTTTCTTCACTATGTGGGTGAAGAAAGATGCTCATTAGCGACTCTAGACTAAGGCTGCTACTGATGGAGCTGGTTCTGCTCCTGCCACCCCCCTATCCCCCAGCAGCCATGGCAGTGGAACATAAGCCCAGAGGGTCAGACCTGCGAGAGGATGGATGATGGCGCAGAAAGGCAGCGGCTGACTACAGAGGATGTCTCTATAGTAGTTCAGTTTGTCTTCCCTCTCAGCAGGTGTATAAAATGCCCACATTTTCGACCGGTAGCGAGGGTATAACATGGCGCAGAGCCAGAAGTCATCCCTGTGCCGAATGGTGACAATTTGGCAGTCACTACTCAATAAAGTAATCATGCATCGGGCCATTTGTGCAAGTGACTCGGATGGACTCCCTGCCTCCATCTCCACTGCATACTGCCACGGTGTGTCTGGGTCATCTGCCTCGTATTCCTTATCTTCCTCTTGCTCCTCCGGCTGCTCCTGCTCCTCCTCTCCTGTC
This sequence comes from Bufo bufo, assembly GCF_905171765.1. Lineage (NCBI taxonomy): Eukaryota > Metazoa > Chordata > Amphibia > Anura > Bufonidae > Bufo > Bufo bufo. The sequence continues at coordinate 516,391,396 of NC_053393.1, forward strand.
ACCTGTGTAGAAAAACCACCCATTTCGCTACAAATTGCTTGTGCTCCAATGTCCTCCTCCAGTTCAGCCCCCACAGGGCTCATGTGGCCGTGAGATCTAGGCTCCACGTCTCCAGTCCCCTGACCAGCCAGATTTGCCAGCATCTTTTCAAGGATATGAATCAGTGGAATGACGTTGTTCACCCCGTAGTCCTGGCGACTGACAAATAAAGAGGCCTCCTCAAAGGGCACGAGCAAATGGCAGGTTTCGCGCATGAGCTGCCACTGGCTAACATCGAAGTTACACAGGGGAGTACCTCTGTCCGCCTGTATCATCAAGAAATAATTTATGGCCTTTCTCTGTTCGTACAGTCAGTCCAACATATGGAGGGTGTTATTCCAACGGGTGGAAGCGTTGCATATCAGCCTATGTTGGGGGATGCAATTCTGCCGTTGTAGCTCAAGGAGAGTGTGCCTGGCAGTGTAGGAGTGGCTAAAGTGCATGCAAATTTTCCTGGCCATGTTTAGGATGTCTTGCAGATGGGTGGAAGACTTCAGGAAATGCTTGACAACCAGATTGAACACGTGTGCCATGCAGGGTGCATGGCTCCGCCCTCCTTGACGCAGCACCGACATCATGTTCTTACCATTGTCGGTCACCATGTTCCGATTTTGAGTTGTCGCGGAGAAAGTCAGGATTCAATTTTTTGATAAAGGACGTGGAGCAGTTCCTCCCCTGCATGACTCTATTTGCCCAGGCAAACTAGGTGCAGAACAGCGTGACACCGCCATGCCCTGCACATGTGGTATGCTTGTGGGGCACTGTGAATTGTCCCTGCAGTGGAGGCTGAGTTCAAGGTGGAGGATGAGGAGGCAGAGGCGGACATTGTCGCAGGACCAATGGCGTAAGAATGTGGAGGCAGAATCGGCGTCACCACGTTGCTGGTTTGGCTGAGCAGAAACCACATTTACCCAGTGGGCCGTAAAGGACATATATTGTCCTTGACCGTAGTTACAGCTCCACACATCGGCGCTGCCGTACACTTTGGCAGACACCGACAGGTTCAAGAACTGACCCGCCTTCTGTTCTACATATGTGTGCAGGGCTGGTACTCCCTTTTTGGCAAAGAAATGATGGCTTGGGATTCTCCAGCTCAGCTCGGCACAAGCCATCAGTTCTCTGAAAGGTGCAGAGTCCACCACTTGGAAAGGGAGGGACTGCAGTACCAGCAACTTGGCCAAGAGCTCGTTCAGCTTCTGCTCTGTTGGATGATTGCACACATAATGTTGTCTCTTGGCAATCGCTTTGGTGATCGATTGATGATGGAATGACTGACTAGGAGGAGCAAGAGCATCAGAACCAGCAGATGATGGGGAGGACAGACAGCTTCCTTCGGCTGAGGTGGTGGAGCCTTGACTGCCTGAAATCTGGTGCGTGCCACTGGGTGATGCAGCGGTTGCTGTGTCAGGCTGTACCACCACATTGGAGACACGGTTCTCCCAGGCCACTTTATGGTGATGCTGCATATGTTGACGCAGAGCCGTGGTGCCAACATTGGCACCCTGGCCACGCTTCACCTTCTGCCCACAAATTCGAAAAATGGCCATGTTCACCTCCTCACATGTTCAGCTGCTACACCGCCGAGTAAGTGATTTTACCCCCAACACTCAGCACTGACTGACCCCTGCACCACTACTTTCTGGCCGGTAGGCTCCTGCAAAGTGGGTGGTCTACCCCGGGCACTTTTGGCTCCCGACCTCCCACTGCTGCCACCCTGCTGACTCCTGGCCATGCTTTCGACTTGCTGGCTCCACCGCTGTCTCACGCTCAAGCTGCCACTCTCTTCTCCCGATGATGATGAAGCCCCTTCGTCACCCGGCTCCCAAGTGTGATCGGCTATATCATCATCGAGTACTGTTTGCACGTCACTGATGTCTTCTTCTACAGTCTCTGAGCCAGGAGCCTGACCGCTCGCAACACCAACTCCCACGCCACTCTCCTCATCACTACTTGCCCGCCTACCTGAGGAAGCGGCGGATGTCTCCTCCAGATCTTGGCTTGGCAGTAACTGCTGACTGTCCTCTAATAGCTCGTCCTCGCTGTATAGTGGAGCTGAGCCCACAGCATATAGTATTTCTCTAGCTGAGGGAACAGAAAAGGACAGAGGCAGGTTAAGGACAGATGAGGGCACAGGGCCTGCTCCCAGGCCATGCCAACTAAGGGTTGTGTCTAACGAACCCCACCGACTCTTGGCTGGGGCTGTCTGATGTCTCTTGCAACAAAGTCGAAGATCAAGTCAAACATTCAAGAACCGCTGGTTTGCTGGTCAAGACACGACCGCTAGCTGACACCGGGAGCTCAGGCCTCTCGAAGTGACCCCTGCTGCCACGCCCCCTTACTCTGCTGCAACCTGTGCCTGCGTCAGAAACATTTAGGCCTCTACCACTCCCCTGTGCAGGGCCAGTCACTGCTCTGTCTGACATACTGTTAGATCAAATAAATAAATAAAAAGGAAATTAATACACGCCAAAAAGGGCTGCAATTTTCTCACTTTACCACACAAAGGCTTATGAGCCCCTTTTTCCCCCCACTAATGCACAACAGAAAAAGGATTTAGAACTAGTGTTGATTGAGCACCGTAGTGCTCGGGAGCTCAGGCCGAACACATCATGATATTCGGGTGCTCAACCGAGCATCTGAGTGTTTTGGAAGTCAATGGGAGAACCCGAGCATTAAACCAGGTACCCCCTGCTCTGAAGAGGGAAGGGTGCCTGGTTCATAAGAAAATGTCAGAAATTGTTGGTAACACCACCAAAATGGTTCTGTAACAGCATGGGGAGGATGTATGGATGCATCTTGGACTTGCTGGTTGCTGCTGGGAACTATGTTGTCCAAATAGTACGCCACTTTTACATAATGACAATAATACGCACAAAACCAAGGGGAAAAAAATCTATTTTAGAGGAAAAATTGATAGAAAACAATCTTTCCTGAATATTTACTTGTATATAAAGTGCAAGTGCTGCCAAAAATTACAAGGAAGAGGCACTCCGATACACCCTTAGTTTCGCATAAAGGAGGGCATCATACACACCCTTTAAAAATTATGATTGATGACCTGCTGGTGACCCTCAAAAACATTAGGAGCAAGGGCCAGCTGATCTGACCATCTAAAACATTATGGGCGGTGGCCTGCTGCCGCTTTGGTGACTCTAGTTAACCTATGGCACGTCCCCGTGACGGCGACGATCCATTCAGATGTCTGGCCTATCAACTTTCGATGTAATTGGCAGCTCAAAACCATTTAAACTATGGGTAACAGGGAATTAGTGTCTGATTCCGGAGAGGGAGCCTGAGAAACGGCTACCACATCCAAGGAAGGAAGGCGGGTGGCGCGCAAATCACACACTCCCGACTCGTGGAGGTAGTGACGATAAATAACAATACTGGACTCTTAAGATGCCCTGTTATTGGAATAATAATTGGAGTAATAAAAAATGACAGGAAAAGTCACTGCAGTATTTTGGATGAGGAAACCTTATACAGGAGAGGCCCTGCTGCCGCTTTGTTGACTCTAGATAACTTCTGCCTGATCGCACGTCCCCGTGACGTCCACAATCTATTTTTATATCTTCCCTATCAACTTTCCATGTTCTTTTATGCACCTAACATGGTGACCACCGGTAACGGGGAATCATTGTTCGATTTTGGAGAGGGAGCCTGATAAACGGCTACAGCTACTACTTCAAAGCAAGGCAGCATGAGTTGCGGGCCTGCAGGTGAGATGACCCTGTAAAAGATTTGAGTTGCGGACCTGCAGGCGAGCTGACCCTGTAAAAGATTTGAGTTGCGGACCTGCAGGTGAGCTGACCCTGTAAAAGATTTTAGGTGCGGGCCTGCCGGTGAGCTGACCCTGTAAAAAATTATATGCGAGGGCCTGCAGCTGAGCTGACCCTCTGAAAAATTCTATGTGAGGGCCTGCATGTAAGCTGACCCTGTAAAAGATTTGAGTTGTGGGCCTGCAGGTGAGCTGACCCTGTAAAAGATTTGAGTTGCAGACTTGCAGGTGAGCTGACCCTGTAAAAGATTTTAGGTTTGGTCTGCAGGTGAGCTGACCCTGTAAAAGATTTTAGTTTGGGGCCTGCAGGTGAGCGGACCCTCTAAAAAATTATATGTGAGGGCCTGCTGGTGAGCTGACTCTGTAAAAAATTAGATGTGAGAGCTTGCTGGTGTACTGACCCTCTAAAAAATTATATTCAAAGGCCATATATGCGAGGGCATTATATGTGATGAATAAGCAATGCATGTTGATATGACGGAAGAGGAGGAGGAGGATGAGAAAAGGAAGATTCAACCATATATCCTTGTATGTGGTGGAAGGGGTGCATGGGAATACATGTAGTCTATTAACTACATTAAAAACAACACATATAAAGTGCCTTTATGTTCATCAGCATTCCTCTGGTGTAGTCAAGAAGTCATGGTCAATCCAGGCCTTGTTCATTGTTATATAAGTCAACCTGTCAGCATTTTCAGTTGACTCATATACGCTTATCTGTTATAATGCCACCAGCAGCACTAAATAGACACTCAGACGAAACGCTGATGGCAGGGCAGGCCAGCACCTTCAAATCGTAGAGCGCCAGTTCGTGCCACTTGTCCAGCTTGGACACCCAGTAGTTTTAAGGCACTGAGGGATCATTGAGGACGCTGACAAGGTCTGCTATGTACTCCTTCATCATCTTCCAAAATTTTTCTCTCCTTGTGGCAGTTGGCCGCACATCAGGGTGAGGGTGCTGGCAGGGTGTCATGAAACTGTCCCAGGCCTTGGAGAGTGTTGCCCTGCCTCTGTTGGAACTGCTGTGTGTTCCCCTTGTCTCCCATCCTCGGTTGGCCAAAGAAGTACGGACTCTGCCGCCAGCGTTGTCAGATGGAAAATTTTGGAGCAATTTTCCAACAAGGATCTTCTGGTATTGCACCATTTTGCTCATCCTCTCCACCAGAGGAATGAGAGATGAGAAGTTCTCTTTGTAGCGGGGGTCGAGAAGGGGGAACAACCAGTAAACCGTGTTGTTTAAAATGCGTATAACGCGCAGGTTGTGGGAAAGGCAGCCTAACATGATGTCCGCCATGTGTGTCAGAGTACCAACAGGCGAGACTTCGCTGTCGTCATCAGGAGGATCACTCCCAATCTCCTCATCCTCTTCCTACTCTTCTGCCCACCCACGCAGAACAGATCGAATTAAACTTACATGGGTACTACCCTCTGTAGCGGAGGCAACTGTCTCTTGCTCTTCCTCCTCCTCCTCTTCAGCCTCCAATTCACGAACTGAGGGTGGTCTGGCTATCATCAACCTGTGCAATGTATTCCCCCATTTCCACCTCTTCCACATGCAAAGCGTCGTCCTTAATTGTGAGCAGCGAGTAATTGAGAAGACACAGAAGTGGGATGGTGACGCTGATAATAGCATTATCGCCGCTCACCATCTGTGTTGATTCCTCAAAGTTGCGAAAAAACCTCAGAGGTCAGACATCCATGCCCACTCCTCGCTTGTGAATAGGGGAAGCTGACTGGAAAGGCGACGACCATGTTGCAGCTGGTATTCCACAACTACCCTCTGCTCCTCACAAAGCCTGGCCAACATGTGGAACGTGGAGTTCCAGCGCGTGCTCAGGTCGCACAACAACCGGAAAGCTGGCAATTTCAAGCGCAGCTGCAGCGTTGACAGACGGTATGAAGCTGTCGATGACTTGTGGAAATGTGCACACACACGGCGCACCTTCACCAGTAGCTCAGGCAAATTGGGGTATGTTTTTAGAAACCGCTGAACCATAAGGTTGAATACGTGGGCAAGGCATGGGATGCAAAAACACAAATAGTGGTAGGTTGTGGTGGCTCACTAGCAACTACCATACGCGTTACAGGTAGATTCACTCTCCCTTCCTCACTGAGGAAGGGAGAGTGAATCTACCCGTAACGCGTATGGTGAAACAAGTGATGTACCTGCATTGAAAAGCCTCCGATAACACTGTATGGCCATACAGAAGAAAATCTCTACAGTAAAGGATTAACTATTCTTATCGTCGAAAGCTGCACCAAAGGAAATTGCGGAACAGAGTGGTAACTCCCGCGATCTTTGGAACTCCCGCGAAATTTAAACCAGCTTGCTGTATGGAGCGATTGAATAAGCCGGCAAATATTTAAAGCTCCATTGAAGCAATAGGGAGACAGCAGACGCTAGACGGTAAGCCAAACATCGATTTAAAGTTTTCTTCAATCCAAAGCTCATATCGAGCTTAAAAGGATATGCTATAAGAGACTTTTCACATTATCAGGATTCCTATGGACACTTTATGAACATATTGCGCTCCCAGTGAATACACTTACAACATTTTCAATGACATTCAGTTTCCCAAATTGGGATAGAGCGCTAGAAGATAATACCCCCTCTTTCCCAAATAACAGCATATACTTGAGGTTCTTTGGTGTGATATATGTTATTGAATTTATCGACACTATTGAGTCATATGAATATAGTATCGATCATATCTACCATAATATATGTGACTGTAATGTTGTATATTATTGCTACATTGTTCTTATAAATTTTATTACTTGTATTTTATGGGGATTTAATAAATATTTTCTGCACATGTCAATCTGGTTGCCAAGTGTATGAGTGCTCGCACATTATTCTATTACTACAAAAACACAAATGCAATCGCACTCTGCAACCAGCACTCTGCCCTGCCTCTATGCTGGATGTTGAATGAGGCATTGGTGTACATTTTGGCCAAAGCGTAATAAGCCACTCACCACGTCAAGGTCCCCTCTATGGAGTGGTCCCTAACACTAGTTCCTACCTCTTATGGGCCATGACAGCCACACAAAGTCCAGGGAGCGCAGGTACAGCATGCACGCCAAGCACACTCTGCTTTTAACCCCGTCCGGTGCCTCTACAGCTTTCATCGGATCCAGGGATGCAAGTACCAACATGCACGCTGAGCCCACCATATACTTCTCCTGGAGCCAAATGGCTACTGGTAGGTGCTATATAAGCAGACTCAGTTTTATACTGACTTTAAAACCAGCCTCCAGGGCAGACTAACTGGTCAGGTGTGCATGGCTGCTTGGAGATCGCCACGCCTCCAATGCACACCTGACCAGTTAGTCTGCCCTGGAGGCTGGTTTTAAAGTCAGTATAAAACTGAGTCCACTCATTAAGGCAACCTTGACGTGGTGAGTGGCTTATTACGCTTTGGCCAAAATGTACACCAATGCCTCATTCAACATCCAGCATAGAGGCAGGGCAGAGTGCTGGTTGCAGAGTGCAATTGCATTTGTGTTTTTGCGTTTGTATCTGTATTTCGCCATAGCGGTGTGCACCTGCATACAGGGTTGTGCTGGCTGAACCCCCCACATTTTTTTCTTTAAGGCATGGGATGTGTCTAAGGTTGCCGAGCTCCAAAGCCGCAACCAAGTTACGGCCATTATCAGACACAACCATGCCTGGTTCTAGGTTGAGTGGCGAGAGCCACAGCTCAGTCTGGTCTCTCATCCTCTGCCACAGCTCTGCGGCGGTGTGCTATTTGTCACCTAGGCAGATCAGCTTTAGCACGGCCTGTTGCCGCTTCCCCACTGCAGTGCTACACTGCTTCCAGCTACTGACTGATGGCTGACTGGTGCTGTAAGAGGATAATTCTGAGGTGGAAGTGGAGGAGGAGGTGGAGGAGAAGTGGGGGTTGGAGCCACTAACGTAGGTGGTGGCGGAAACCCTGATGGAATTGGGGCCCGCAATCCTTTGAGTCAGTAGCACCTGTGCCATCCCAGGGTACAAGTCGCTCACCCAGTGTGCCGTCAGGGAAATGTAGCATCCCTGGCCGAAAGCACTTGTCCATGTGTCTGTGTTTAAGTGGACCTTCCCAGTAACTGCGTTGGTCAGGGCACGTGTGATGTTAAGGGACACATGTTGGTGTAAGGCTGGCATGGCACACCTTGAAAAATAGTGGCGGTTGGGGACTGCGTAACGAGGGACGGCCGCTGACATCAGGCTGTGGAAGGCCTCAGTGTCCACAAGCTTAAATGGCAACATTTCCAGGGGCAGTAATTTGGAAAGCTTAACATTTAGTGCTAAAGCCTGTGGGTTGGTGGCTGGGTATTTGCGCTTGCATTCAAATGCCTGGGGTAATGACATTTGGACGCTGTGCTGGGACAGGGAAGTGGATGTGGTCACTGATGGTGCTTGCGAAGGTCCAGGTGCAGGGCGGCAGGCATCCGGGCCTGTGTTTTGGACAGGGGATTGGTCAGCACGTAACGCAGGGGAAGAGGAGACAGTAGTGTGACCCGCAGACACAGATTGTGGAACCAGGCATTCGGCCCACCTATTAGGGTGCTTTGATGCCATGTGGCGGATCATGCTGGTGGTGGTGAGGTTTCTAGTGTTCACGCCCTGGCTCATTTTGGTGTGGCACAGGTTGCAAACTACTATTCTTTTGTCGTCCGCACTTTCCTCAAAAAAGCGCCATACTGCCAAACACCTACCCCTTGGCAAGGGAGATTTACGCAAGGGGGTGCTCCGTGGAACAGTTGCGGGCCTGTTCGGTGGTGCCCACTTTCTACCTTTTGCCACCCCACTGCCTCTTCTAGCCTGTTGCAGTGCTGCATATCCATCCCCCTCTGTACTGCTCTCCTCGCTCGGCTTGTTGCCACATTCCCAGGTTGGGTCAGTGACCTCGTCGTCCAGCACCTCCTCTTCCACTTCCTCACTCTGATCATCCTCTTCATTTGTTGACCTAACCACAACCTCAGTGAGTGACAACTGTGTGTCATCCTCTTCCTCAACCTCTTGAGACAGTAATTGCGGTTGAGTCATTGGCAACTGTGTCTCATCATCATCCACCTCATTAAACACTAATTGCCATTCCCCAGCGTCATGTTTTTGTGACTCTGGATGCTCAAGAGGTTGGGAATCGGGGCACAAGATCTCAGGTCCCTCTTCAAGCTTGCTTGGCGAGAGGGCCAAATCATTTAATGGCGATGCAAAGAGGTCCTCGGAATATCCGAGTGTGGGATGACTTGTTTGGCCAGACTGTAAATGGTGGGAGGAAAGAGGATCAGGGTGAGGATTGTGTGGACCAGACTCCTGGCTACTGAGACTGGACTTGGTGGAAGACAGGGTGGTGCTTAACCGACTGGAAGCACTATCTGCTGCAATCCAACCGACCACCTGCTCGCACTGGGCTGACTTCAAGAGTGGTCTCCTGCGCCGCCCTGCAAACTGGGACATGAAGCTAGGTATCTTGGATGATTGTTTTTTTTTGCACTCTGGCAGCAGGCACAGTTTCAACGCGCCCAGGGCCACAGCCTCTGCGTGCACGATCAGCATCACGGCCACTTACACGTCCCTTAATGCTCGCCTTCTTCATATTAAATGTTATATGCACGCTTGACACACAAGATGTGGCACGGATGTCACAGTTCACAGCAAGCACAGTATATGGAAAAAGTACGTAAAAGTATGGAAATAGTAAAAATATAAGTGAAATCTATTTTCCTATCTCTTGTCCTGACACACACATGCTATTGCAGCGCAGATGTGACAATTCACTGCAGACACCGTTTATAGGCAAAGTGTGGATAAATGATCAATTATGGAAAAAATATATTTGTTGTCACTAATATTTTTCCCAATATCTGGGCCTGACACACAGACGCTATTGCAGCACAGATGTGACAATTCACTGCAGGGACCGTTTATAGGTAAAATGTGGATAAATTATGGAAAAAAATATAATTGTGTTCGCTAATATTTTTCCCAATATCTGGGCCTGACACACACACACTCTATTGCAGCACAGATGTGAAAATTCCCTACAGCACCGTTTATATGAAAATTATGGATAAATTATAGAAAAAATATATTTGTTGTCACTAATATTTTTCCCAATATCTGGGCCTGACACACAGATGCTATTGCAGCGCAGATGTGACAATTCACTGCAGGGACTGTTTATAGGAAAAATGTGGATAAATTATGGGGGAAAAAAAATTGTTTTCAATAATATTCTTCCTATCTCTGCCCCTGACACACAGAAGGTATTGCTGATCAGATGTCACAAGTCACTGCAGACACCCTGTATATAAAAAGAATCGCAAAGTATGGACAAAAAATCGAAGACTGCTTTGCAAGATTAAATTTATCCCACCACACACAATAGTCCTTAAAAGGACTTTTGGGTCTTTGAAATGTTTAAAAATTTAATACATTGCGATCACAAACTCCCTACTTTATCTGTCCCTTCCTAAGCGCAGCTCTCCCTGACTAGCAATGAGCCGAACCCGCATCATCGGGTGCTATATAGCACCCAATGACGTGTTCCGGCCAGCCAATCACTGTAATGCCAGTAGCCAACATGGCTACTGGCATTACAGTGATGGCAGTACTTACCTGCACGTTTATTGGCTGCTTAGCAGCCACGAAACGTGAGGGGATGCTCGCTCAACACTATTTAGAACATATAACTGCGGCCATGAACGGCAAATGATACTTTTTTTTGCCACTAATACACGCCAAATTTTCTCACTTCACGACACAACTGGTAATAAGCCCCTCCCCCCCACTAATACACGACAAAAAAAGGCTTTAGAACATATAACTGCGACCGTGAACGACAAATAATTTTATTTTTTTGCCACTAATACATGCCAAAAAGGGCTGTAATTTTCTCACTTCACCACACAACGGCTAATGAGCCCTTTTTCTTTTTCCCCACTAATACACGCCAAAAAAAGACTTTAGAACATATATAACTGCACCGCACAAGGGCTAATAAGACCCCAATAACAAGAACGGTTTGCTGGAATTACAGAGCTGTATAATGGCAATTTGGATCCCTAGTCAGTGCAGCAAGGTGTAATAGGATTGTTTCTACAGGGAGTGCAGAATTATTAGGCAAATGAGTATTTTGACCACATCATCCTCTTTATGCATGTTGTCTTACTCCAAGCTGTATAGGCTCGAAAGCCTACTACCAATTAAGCATATTAGGTGATGTGCATCTCTGTAATGAGAAGGGGTGTGGTCTAATGACATCAACACCCTATATCAGGTGTGCATAATTATTAGGCAACTTCCTTTCCTTTGGCAAAATGGGTCAAAAGAAGGACTTGACAGGCTCAGAAAAGTCAAAAATAGTGAGATATCTTGCAGAGGGATGCAGCACTCTTAAAATTGCAAAGCTTCTGAAGCGTGATCATCGAACAATCAAGCGTTTCATTCAAAATAGTCAACAGGGTCGCAAGAAGCGTGTGGAAAAACCAAGGCGCAAAATAACTGCCCATGAACTGAGAAAAGTCAAGCGTGCAGCTGCCAAGATGCCACTTGCCACCAGTTTGGCCAGAATTCAGAGCTGCAACATCACTGGAGTGCCCAAAAGCACAAGGTGTGCAATACTCCTTGGAGACATGGCCAAGGTAAGAAAGCTGAAAGACGACCACCACTGAACAAGACACACAAGCTGAAACGTCAAGACTGGGCCAAGAAATATCTCAAGACTGATTTTTCTAAGGTTTTATGGACTGATGAAATGAGAGTGAGTCTTGATGGGCCAGATGGATGGGCCCGTGGCTGGATTGGTAAAGGGCAGAGAGCTCCAGTCCGACTCAGACGCCAGCAAGGTGGAGGTGGAGTACTGGTTTGGGCTGGTATCATCAAAGATGAGCTTGTGGGGCCTTTTCGGGTTGAGGATGGAGTCAAGCTCAACTCCCAGTCCTACTGCCAGTTTCTGGAAGACACCTTCTTCAAGCAGTGGTACAGGAAGAAGTCTGCATCCTTCAAGAAAAACATGATTTTCATGCAGGACAATGCTCCATCACACGCGTCCAAGTACTCCACAACGTGGCTGGCAAGAAAGGGTATAAAAGAAGAAAATCTAATGACATGGCCTCCTTGTTCACCTGATCTGAACCCCATTGAGAACCTGTGGTCCATCATCAAATGTGAGATTTACAAGGAGGGAAAACAGTACACCTCTCTGAACAGTGTCTGGGAGGCTGTGGTTGCTGCTGCACGCAATGTTGATGGTGAACAGATCAAAACACTGACAGAATCCATGGATGGCAGGCTTTTAAGTGTCCTTGCAAAGAAAGGTGGCTATATTGGTCACTGATTTGTTTTTGTTTTGTTTTTGAATGTCAGAAATGTATATTTGTGAATGTTGAGATGTTATATTGGTTTCACTGGTAAAAATAAATAATTTAAATGGGTATATATTTGTTTTTTGTTAAGTTGCCTAATAATTATGCACACTAATAGTCACCTGCACACACAGATATCCCCCTAAAATAGCTAAAACTAAAAACAAACTAAAAACTACTTCCAAAAATATTCAGCTTTGATATTAATGAGTTTTTTGGGTTCATTGAGAACATGGTTGTTGTTCAATAATAAAATTAATCCTCAAAAATACAACTTGCCTAATAATTCTGCACTCCCTGTATTTCAGAGCTGCAACATCACTGGAGTGCCCAAAAGCACAAGGTGTGCAATACTCAGAGACATGGCCAAGGTAAGAAAGGCTGAAAGACGACCACCACTGAACAAGACACACAAGCTGAAACGTCAAGACTGGGCCAAGAAATATCTCAAGACTGATTTTTCTAAGGTTTTATGGACTGATGAAATGAGAGTGAGTCTTGATGGGCCAGATGAATGGGCCCGTGGCTGGATTGGTAAAGGGCAGAGAGCTCCAGTCCGACTCAGACGCCAGCAAGGTGGAGGTGGAGTACTGGTTTGGGCTGGTATCATCAAAGATGAGCTTGTGGGGCCTTTTCGGGTTGAGGATGGAGTCAAGCTCAACTCCCAGTCCTACTGCCAGTTTCTGGAAGACACCTTCTTCAAGCAGTGGTACAGGAAGAAGTCTGCATCCTTCAAGAAAAACATGATTTTCATGCAGGACAATGCTCCATCACACGCGTCCAAGTACTCCACAGCGTGGCTGGCAAGAAAGGGTATAAAAGAAGAAAATCTAATGACATGGCCTCCTTGTTCACCTGATCTGAACCCCATTGAGAACCTGTGGTCCATCATCAAATGTGAGATTTACAAGGAGGGAAAACAGTAGACCTCTCTGAACAGTGTCTGGGAGGCTGTGGTTGCTGCTGCACGCAATGTTGATGGTGAACAGATCAAAACACTGACAGAATCCATGGATGGCAGGCTTTTAAGTGTCCTTGCAAAGAAAGGTGGCTATATTGGTCACTGATTTGTTTTTGTTTTGTTTTTGAATGTCAGAAATGTATATTTGTGAATGTTGAGATGTTATATTGGTTTCACTGGTAAAAATAAATAATTTAAATGGGTATATATTTGTTTTTTGTTAAGTTGCCTAATAATTATGCACAGTAATAGTCACCTGCACACACAGATATCCCCCTAAAATAGCTAAAACTAAAAACAAACTAAAAACTACTTCCAAAAATATTCAGCTTTGATATTAATGAGTTTTTTGGGTTCATTGAGAACATGGTTGTTGTTCAATAATAAAATTAATCCTCAAAAATACAACTTGCCTAATAATTCTGCGCTCCCTGTATTACCCAGGCTGTAAACTCCCCTATTGAACCCTGTTCTGCTTCAATACTGTGGAATAATTCATCCCTATCCTTTCCCTACACTTCTAATGCTTTTTCCCTGAACTTCTATTGAGCAAAATTTTTCAAGTCTTTTCTAGCACTGTCCCTAGCGCCTGCTAACGTCTCTCCCTGCAATAAGTTCAGTGCGAATCTAATAATTCCTGAAATTCGGATAGAATTCCATTTTGTCAGCTTCGATTCGCTCATCTCTAATGGCGATGTAAAGAAAAAAATATTTTTTACCAAAAACTATAGAAATGTTGTATCACTATAATCATAATAACCCAGGGAATGAAGGGCACATGTCAGTTTTACTGCAAAGGGAAAGCAGTAAAAACAGAACCCATTAAGGGCTCTTTCACACTTGCGTTGTCCGGATCCGGCGTGTACTCCATTTGCCGGAATTACACGCCGGATCCGGAAAAACGCAAGTGAACTGAAAACATTTGAAGACGGATCCGTCTTCAAAATGCGTTCAGTGTTACTATGGCACCCAGGACGCTATTAAAGTCCTGGCTGCCATAGTAGTAGTGGGGAGCGGGGGAGCGGTATACTTACAGTCCGTGCGGCTTCCGGGGCGCTCCAGAATGACGTCAGAGCGCCCCATGCGCATGGATGACGTGTCCATGCGATCACGTCATCCATGCGCTTGGGGCGCCCTGACGTCACTCTGGAGCGCCCCGGGAGCCGCACGGACTGTAAGTATACCGCTCCCCCGCTCCCCACTACACTTTACCATGGCAAACAGGACTTTAGCGTCCCGGCAGCCGTGGTAACCACTCTGAAAAAGCTAAACGTTGGATCCGGCGATGCGCCAAAACGACGTTTAGCTTAAGGCCGGATCCGGATTAATGCCTTTCAATGGGCATTAATTCCGGATCCGGCCTTGCGGCAAGTGTTCAGGCTTTTTGGCCGGAGCAAAAAGCGCAGCATGCTGCGGTATTTTCTCCGGCCAAAAAACGTTCCGGTCCGGAACTGAAGACATCCTGATGCATCCTGAACGGGTTTCTCTCCATTCAGAATGCATTAGGATAAAACTGATCAGGATTCTTCCGGCATAGAGCCCCGACGACGGAACTCTATGCCGGAAGAAAAGAACGCAGGTGTGAAAGAGCCCTAAACCAGGGTGGAATTATGTTTTTATCCTATTCCATCCTATTTGAAATTTTTTTCCAGCTTCCTACTATTTGCCAGCTTCCCACTACATTGTATGTAATATTAAGTGGTGCGGTTACAAAGTACAGCTTGTCCTGCAAAAACAAGCCCTCATATGGCTATGTGAACAGAAAAATAAAAAAGTTAAGACCCCAGGAAGGTAGTGAGTTAAAAACGTAATAGCAAAGATGGAAAATCGCCCAGTCCAGAAGAGATTAATGGTGGCCTCATCCGAGTTCTCAGGAGGGCTGGAGAGCACCTACTGCCATTATGCACAGTGTGGTGACAGAAATGGCCAACACCTGGTGTCATAGTGCGGGGCGCCATTAGCTACCATGGCCATTTCATCTGACATTCATGGAGGGAACATTGACCAGTCTTCTGTATGTTCAGTACATCATGGAACCAGTCCTACTTTTTTTTTTACTCAGAAGACATGGTGTTCCAATAAGATAACGCTCACCAATACACTGCTCGTGCTCTTCCGGGTCTCCAGCAGCTCACCTGCCCAGCTCCCTTACCAGATCTCTCCCCCATCAGGAATGTTTGGGTGAAGGATCTCCCAGGCACAGCAACCAACAAACACCTTGGCTGAACTACGACACGAGGTTGCAAGAGTTCGGAATGACAAATCACAGGATGATATCCAGCATCTGTATGACCATCACCATGCCAGAGTGGCCGCCTGTATCACAGCAAGGGGAGATGCCACCCAGTATTATTGTGACCCTGCCTCATGATATACCCTGCTGCAGAACCCAAAATAAAGGGGACACTGCCTTAGGCTACTTTCACACTTGCGTTAGGAGCGGATCCGTCTGGTGTCTGCACAGACGGATCCGCTCCTATAATGCAAACGCTTGCATCCGTTCAGAACGGATCCGTTTGCATAACCATGAACAAAAAAAAAAAAAAAAAAAAATTTTTTTTTTTTTTTTTTTGTTCATGATAATGCAAACGGATCCGTTTTGACTTTACATTGAAAGTCAATGGGGGACGGATCCGTTTGAAAATTGAGCCATACTGTGTCAACTTCAAACGGATCCGTCCCCATTGACTAAGGCTACTTTCACACTAGCGTTCGGGGCTCCGCTTGTGAGTTCCGTTTGAAGGGGCTCACAAGTGGCCCCGAACGGATCCGTCCAGCCCTAATGCATTCTGAATGGATGCGGATCCGCTCAGAATGCATCAGTCTGGCTCCGTTTGTCCTCCGCTCCGCTCAGCAGGCGGACACCTGAACGCAGCTTGCAGCGTTCGGGTGTCCGCCTGGCCGTGCGGAGGCAAACGGATCCGTCCAGACTTACAATGTAAGTCAATGGGGACGGATCCGTTTGAAGTTGACACAGTATGGCTCAATTTTCAAACGGATCCGTCTCCCATTGACTTTCAATGTAAAAAATTTTTTTTTTTTTTTTTTTGTTCATGGTAATGCAAACGGATCCGTTCTGAACGGATCTAAACGTTTGCATTATAGGTGCGGATCCGTCTGGGCACATACCAGACGGATCAGACTTAAACGCAGGTGTGAAAGTAGCCTTAGGCTACTTTCACACTAGCGCTTGATCGGATCCGTTCTGAACGGATCCGATCATATTAATGCAGACGGAGGCTCCGTTCAGTACGGATCCGTCTGCATTAATAACTTAGAAAAATTTCTAAGTGCGAAAGTAGCCTGAGCGGATCCGTTCAGACTTTCAATGTAAAGTCAATGGGGGACGGATCCGCTTGAAGATTGAGCCATATGGTGTCATCTTCAAGCGGATCCGTTCCCATTGACTTACATTGTAAGTCTGGACGGATCCGCACGCCTCCGCACGGCCAGGCGGACACCCGAACGCTGCAAGCAGCGTTCAGCTGTCCGCCTGGCCGTGCGGAGGCGAGCGGAGCGGAGGCTGAACGCCGCCAGACTGATGCAGTCTGAGCGGATCCGCATCCATTCAGACTGCATCAGGGCTGGACGGAAGCGTTCTGCTCCGCTCGTGAGCCCCTTCAAACGGAGCTCACGAGCGGACAGCAGAACGCTAGTGTGAAAGTAGCCTTACATTGTAAGTCTGGACGGATCCGTTTGCCTCCGCACGGCCAGGCGGACACCCGAACGCTGCAAGCAGCGTTCGGGTGTCCGCCTGCTGAGCGGAGCGGAGGCTGAACGGAGCCAGACTGATGCATTCTGAGCGGATCCGCATCCACTCAGAATGCATTAGGGCTGGACGGATCCATTCGGGGCCGCTTGTGAGAGCCTTCAAACGGAGCTCACAAGCGGACACCCGAACGCTAGTGTGAAAGTAGCCTTAGATGTGTGACCATTGACCAAGTACCACTAGCAGTTTATACTGCCAATCTCCGCTCAATCGCATTAGGTTCTCCAGATGTTATTTCTTCATTTTTTGGTATTGTACATTCCCTTTAAGAGAAACACAAACACCAGCACTGCACTAGCCATGCAGGAACCCCTACAGTCTTCTGAAGGCTCTTTAAGGACTAATGGTTGTGCCCTGGAGCCTGTTTCATTATTTATTTATTTATTTTGCTTTTTTTGTTATTGGAAAGTATATTAAGTAAATGTGTCATAGCAGAACAAATTTACAGCAAAACGCAGAACTTCAAAAGATAAACATTTTTACAGAAAAAATAAAAATAGCAGGAGAAACTGAGGACATCCAGTAAACATCACAGGATGCTGCTCCTGAACAATGATTATGTTCACAATGTCCAATATGGTGCAAGAGAGAACATTTCCTGATAACATTTGAACTTCCATGTTGTTTTATGCTCTACATTTTCCTTTTTCTGGGCACCGTGTACAGGGTTGTCAACCAGAATTTTTCTTTTTCTGTACAATTTATCCCAAAATCACAGAGAGACAATATTTTTTACAGACAAATTGAAAAACCATAATCAATGATAAGGATTATTTATAAGTAATACATGTCTATAGCTCAATTTACTAAGAGATATTATCAGCATTTACCGTGAGCTGTAAAAATAATCTACTCAAGTGCCCCCAGCCTAAAAAAAAAAAATAACAGAGACATCTATTTGTTTTTTTCATGGACACGGAAAAAAAGAAATAGGAATTGGCAGGTCACAAGAACCTTTCCACTATGTGAATTGGTTAGATTTACATAATGTTTCATACATGTATTTAAGAGATCTACTGTATATAGATCTATATATAATTGATCCCCTATGATAACCTATGATAGGTTATGTAATCATTTTTAGTATTGTGCAAGGGGATGTTTCAAAAATACAACCCATTTTAGAAGGTCATCATTCCAGCAATCGGCCGATTGTTGTGGGACCTTCTCCTGGCTGGATAGCCACACAACTCCCCTACAGCGGCCTCTGTAGTATTACATTTTACGGATACAAATGTACATGCAAATGTACTGTATTTTTCGCCCCATAAGACGCACTCCCCCCCCCCCAAACTGTGGGGGAAATGCGTCTTATGGGGCGAATACTAATGATTGCTTCCATTATGGAAGTGCTCATTAGTACAGGAGGACCAGGAAGCGGTGAAGGATCTGTACTCACCGACTTCCTGGTCCTCGGCTGTCGGCTGTGCAGTGGCTGCGCACAGCGTGCGAGCGCTCTGTGACCTCACTCTGTGCGCGCCAGTTCACAACACAGCCGACGGAGGAGGAAGAGCGGCGGCGTCCAGGAGCAGCAGAGGTAAGTGGTTTATTTATTTTGTGATCTATGGCTGGGGGCTGCTGATTACATATATGGCTGGGGGCTGCTGATTACATATATGGCTCGGGGCTGCTGATTACATATATGGTTTGGGGCTGATTACATATATGGCTGGGGGGTGATTAGAGGCATGGGGGTCTGATCTGAGGTCTTAGGCTACTTTCACACTAGCGTTCAGAGCGGGTCCGTCTGATGTCTGCTCAGACGGATCCGCTCATATAATGCAGACTTGGGATCTGTTCAGAACGGATCCGTCTGCATTATATTGTAGAAAAAATTCTAAGTGTGAAAGTAGCTTCAGACGGATCCGTCCAGACTTTACATTGAAAGTCAATGGGGGACGGATCCGTTTAAAGATTGAGCCATATTGTGTCATCTTCAAACGGATCCGTCCCCATTGACTCACATTGAAAGTCTGGATGGATCCGCTTGCCTCCGCACGGCCAGGCGGACACACGAACGCTGCAAGCAGCGTTCAGGTGTCCGCTCACTGAGCGGAGGCTGAACGCTGCCAGACTGATGCATTCTGAGCAGATCCGCATCCACTCAGAATGCATTAGGGCAGTACGGATGCGTTCGGGGCCGCTTGTGAGAGCCTTCAAACGAAGCTCACAAGCGGACACCCGAACGCTAGTGTGAAAGTAGCCTTATTGGGGTCTTATTAACATTGGGAGTCTGATTGGTGGTCCGACGAGGTGTATATTTTTTTCTTATTGTCCCCCTTATTGGCGAAAAATACGGTAGTAAATAGCCAGGCAAAGCATGAAGAATTGATCTTTCTTAGCATGACCGAACGATTTTTGTGCCAATTATCAGGAACAAGCATTCATAGAAATGCATTAGTAGTAATTATCATGGACAACCCCTTTAATCTAGGGATAACCCCTTTAAAAAAAGAAATAAACAGATAAAGAATAAAATCCTACCTCATTCTCACAAAAAAAAAAAAGAGAACAAGCTCCATTAGTCACGACTTTAGGGCAGCAAGTTAGCATTAGCTTTTATAGAAACTTCCCCATTTTTTTTCCTGAGAAACAGCCAAAAATTGGATCTGAAATTCAGGGGCTTTACAATTCAATCTAGAAAAACAAAAACCACAAAAATGATGTGTGAAGCAATGGGTGGGCAGGCACGAATAAGTTACTAAACTATTTAGTAATCCTAGCTGACCAAAGTCAACTAGGACAGTTCTCTCTTCCAATGTCCCCATAAACCTACAGTGGGGGCTGCTGCACTGGGACATCTGGACAAAAAGAAGGGGCCTCCAACACCGATCCCCCACCGGATGATCTGTGATACTATGAAGGTAAAATAAATGGAGAACAGGTGCAGTGCCCTGAAGCAAGGGTACTTGGGAGTCTGGATGATTGATGACATTTGCCTCTATTGTTGCTATGCAAAGCCCTACTTTATTAGACGTTGAAGGGTTAACTTGCACTTTGATTTATGTCATTGTTTACACATATTGTTTTATATTATTGAACTGCATTTATATGTTTATTTTAATATATCCTGTTAATTTGCACCAATATTGCACTTTATTTGCACTGTGAAAAGGGTAAACGCACAGCCAGCTAATACTTTGGGAGACTTTGGGAATTTCCAGACTGTGAACTGAGAAACTAGCAATTTTCCACAGTTACCATACGGGACTATGCAGAAAAGTTTTGGAGGGAAAAAACAAACACAGTGAACTTTTGACCATGTGGTTTAGCTCTGTCAGATGACTGATTATGTCTGTAAACTGTTTTGTCATTCCCATTGACTTGTACTAAGACACAATACAAATCTATGGCAGCCATGAACTGCAAATTTGTTTCTGGTAGATTGTGCTTCTCCAGCTTCACCTTTCCCACTAGAAGGTATTATACTCAGAGGGTGCCTGGTGTGTGTAGTAGTATTTCATTTAGTGGGCTCAGTCTGTGCAGCAATATTATATACAGGAACACTGTTTTTAGTAATATATTCAGGAGCTGTGGTGTGTGTAACAGTATCACTATATATTCATATATTCAGGAGGCATGGTATGTAGTAGTATAATATTTAGTGTGCACAGTGTGTAGCAGTATTATATTCAGGAGGCACATTGTGTGGCAGTATTATATTCATGAGGCATATTGTGTAGCAGTATTATATTCAGGGTACATGGTGTGTGCAACAGTATTAGGGTATGTTTACACAGTGATTGGGTGTGCTGCACCCAAGTACGGCAGTGTAGCTGGGCTGCTATAGGAATAAATAGGGTCGCAGTGTGACTTGCATGTATGCTGCAACTGTAATACATGAATCGGAAAAAATTAAAATGTGATGGATTTTTTTGCGATTCACGTGTCACTGTTGCAGCAAAAGGGCAAGTCGCACTTCAACCCCATTCATTCCTATGGCTGCCTTGCTACACTGCGATCTTTAGTTGCACGACAGCTATCGTAACCAAAATCACAGCGTAGATGTCCCCATTTATTCAGAAGGTATGGTGTGCAGAAATTTATATTCAGGGTGCACGGTTTGTGTAGCAGTATTACATTTAGGCGCATAGCATGTGTAGCAGTATTACATTCTGGGTATACAGTGTGTGTTGCAGTATTACCGTAAGTATAAACTTATACAGAAAGGGTTATCTTGACTTTGCAATAGATTTTTGTACTTTGCATGGGTCTAGGGCTGTATTTCTCTTATGAGGTTAGGAATTTATAAAGAAAAAATCATGGAAAATAATGCACTAACACAATAGATGCAAACATCATATATGGACTAAGCCCTCGTTCTGATATGATAAAATCTAAGACTATCAGCCAATATATTTTGATCAAAACACATCTATGCCCACCTACCCAGCGCCAAGGTGGTCTCAGTCAGGCAAGTCCTACACTAAACCTACCTATGCCGTTGGGCATCTACATCAGGAGAGCAGACCCTGCACATACACTCACCTAAAGAATTATTAGGAACACCTGTTCTATTTCTCATTAATGCAATTATCTAGTCAACCAATCACATGGCAGTTGCTTTAATGCATTTAGGGGGGTGGTCCTGGTCAAGACAATCTCCTGAACTCCAAACTGAATGTCAGAATGGGAAAGAAAGGTGATTTAAGCAATTTTGAGCGTGGCATGGTTGTTGGTGCCAGACGGGCCGGTCTGAGTATTTCACAATCTGCTCAGTTACTGGGATTTTCACGCACAACCATTTCTAGGGTTTACAAAGAATGGTGTGAAAAGGGAAAAACATCCAGTATGCGGCAGTCCTGTGGGAAAAAATGCCTTGTGGATGCTAGAGGTCAGAGGAGAATGGGCCGATTGATTCAAGCTAATAGAAGAGCAACGTTGACTGAAATAACCATTCGTTACAACCGAGGTATGCAGCAAAGCATTTGTGAAGCCACAACACGCACAATCTTGAGGCGGATGGGCTACAACAGCAGAAGACCCCACCGGGTACCACTCATCTCCACTACAAATAGGAAAAAGAGGCTACAATTTTCACGAGCTCACCAAAATTGGACTGTTGAAGACTGGAAAAATGTTGCCTGGTCTGATGAGTCTCGATTTCTGTTGAGACATTCAAATGGTAGAGTCCGAATTTGGCGTAAACAGAATGAGAACATGTATCCATCCTCTGATGGCTACTTCCAGCAGGATAATGCACAATGTCACAAAGCTTGAATCATTTCAAATTGGTTTCTTGAACATGACAATGAGTTCACTGTACTAAAATGGCCCCCACAGTCACCAGATCTCAACCCAATAGAGCATCTTTGGGATGTGGTGGAACGGGAGCTTCGTGCCCTGGATGTGCATCCCTCAAATCTTCATCATCTGCCAGATGCTATCCTATCAATATGGGCCAACATTTCTAAAGAATGCTATCAGCACCTTGTTGAATCAATGCCACGTAGAATTAAAGCAGTTCTGAAGGCAAAAGGGGGTCCAACACCGTATTAGTATTCCTAATAATTCTTTAGGTGAGTGTATAATGTGCTGCTCCTGCAACGGGCTGCCTCCCCCTAGGGCCCTGCATAATACGACCCAGATGTAGGAAAGCCGAGTGGTATAGTGTGGCCTAAAATGTCTTTTTATAATGTGAGTGTCACGGCGCTCCTACCTGGATACAGCTGGACCCAAGGCTTTGGCTCCGAATCAAACAAATAGGGGGGAATAGTTGAGGAATTTAAAGAAAAAATTGAGTCCAGACCTTGAGATGAAGTTCAATGGCAACTTAATGGAATAAACGTTTCTCCAAACAGTTTCAGGCTTTGTTTTGGTTCCAGCAGGCTTTAGCATTAAACTGGCAGGCAAACTCTACTCTGCTATATCTTTCTCTCAACTCTGCTATACTGACAAGCTAACTTGGTGTCTTTGTTTCCTCTTTATGCTGCACTTCACTCTTGTAGTCTGACTTATGTTCAGCCAAAAAGTAGGTTAGAATCCTGTCAGCTCCAACATGGAGTCTCAACTAGAGCAAACCAGAACTGCCCCACCTCCTTCTGGTAGCAAGCAGGACTGCTCCACTTCTGCCCAAAGGGGGGAGAATGGAATGGCAAGCTCCATTCTCTCTAACGATAGCTCTGCCATTTATGCTGCTACCTGCTGGTGAACCAGGCACATTACATTTAATAAACAGCTACATAACAAGATTATGACATACATAAGATGACATACATAAGATGACATTATATTAGCCCATTAGAGATAGTAGCAGGGTGCAGTAGTGGTAACTCCACTCTGGGGTGTTACAATCCTAGTTACCTCTGTGTGCACCAAGCATTGTTTTCTCGTCACATATTGTACTTTATGACAGTGGGAAAATTGAGTAAAAAAATGCCAAATCTACCAAAAATGTGGAAAAATTTGCTAATTTGCAAATTTCAATTTCTCTACTTTTATAATAGATAGTAATACCTCGAAAAATAGTTATTACTTTACATTCCCCATATGTCTACCTCATGTTTGGATCATTTTGTGAATGGCATTTTTTTTTGGGGGGGACGTTAGAAGGCTTAGAAGCTTAGAAGCAAATCTTGAAATTTTTCTGAAAATTTCCAAAACCCACTTTTTAACCACTTAAGGACCACAGGTTTATACCCCCCTAAAGACCAGGTCCTTTTTTACAAATCGGCACTCCACAACTTTAGCGGTTTATTGCTCGGTCATGCAACGTACCACCCAAATGAATTTTACCTCCTTTTCTTCTCACTAATAGAGATTTCATTTGGTGGTATTTCATTGCTGCTGACATTTTTACTTTTTTTGTTATTAATCGAAATTTAACGATTTTTTTGCAAAAAAATGACATTTTTCACTTTCAGTTGTAAAATTTTGCAAAAAAAACGACATCCATATATAAATTTTGCTCTAAATTTATTGTTCTACATGTCTTTGATAAAAAAAACAATGTTTAGGTAAAAAAAAAAATGGTTTGGGTAAAAGTTATAGCGTTTACAAACTATGGTACAAAAATGTGAATTTCCGCTTTTTGAAGCAGCTCTGACTTTCTGAGCACCTGTCATGTTTCCTGAGGTTCTACAATGCCCAGACAGTACAAACACCCCACAAATGACCCCATTTCGGAAAGTAGACACCCTAAGGTATTCGCTGATGGGCATAGTGAGTTCATAGAAATTTTTATTTTTTGTCACAAGTTAGCGGAAAATGATGATTTTTTCTTATTTTTTTTTTTCTTACAAAGTCTCATATTCCACTAACTTGGGACAAAAAATAAAAACTTCCATGAACTCACTATGCCCATCAGCGAATACCTTGAAATGTCTTCTTTCCAAAATGGGGTCACTTGTGGGGTAGTTATACTGCCCTGGCATTCTAGGGGCCCAAATGTGTGGTAAGGAGTTTGAAATCAAATTCTGTAAAAAATGGCTGGTGAAATCCGAAAGGTGCTCTTTGGAATGTGGGCCCCTTTGCCCACCTAGGCTGCAAAAAAGTGTCACACATCTGGTATCTCCGTATGAGAGAAATATCTCGGCAAAAGACAACTTTGTATAAAAAAAATGGTAAAAGTTGTCTTTTGCCAAGATATTTCTCTCACCCAGCATGGGTATATGTAAAATGACACCCCAAAACACATTCCCCAACTTCTCCTGAATACGGAGATACCAGATGTGTGACACTTTTTTGCAGCCTAGGTGGGCAAAGGGGCCCATATTCCAAAGAGCACCTTTCGGATTTCACTGGTCATTTTTTACAGAATTTGATTTCAAACTCCTTACCACACATTTGGGCCCCTAGAATGCCAGGGCAGTATAACTACCCCACAAGTGACCCCATTTTGGAAAGAAGACACCCCAAGGTATTCGCTGATGGGCATAGTGAGTTCATGGAAGTTTTTATTTTTTGTCACAAGTTAGTGGAATATGAGACTTTGTAAGAAAAAAAAATAAAAATCATCATTTTCCACTAACTTGTGACAAAAAATAAAAAATTCTAGGAACTCGCCATGCCCCTCACGGAATACCTTGGGGTGTCTTCTTTCCAAAATGGGGTCACTTGTGGGGTAGTTATACTGCCCTGGCATTTTCCAGGGGCCCTAATGTGTGGTAAGTAGGTAAATGACCTGTGAAATCCTAAAGGTGCTCTTTGGAATATGGGCCCCTTTGCCCACCTAGACTGCAAAAAAGTGTCACACATGTGGTATTGCCGTATTCAGGAGAAGTTGGGGAATGTGTTTTGGGGTGTCATTTTACATATACCCATGCTGGGTGAGATAAATATCTTGGCAAAAGACAACTTTTCCCATTTTTTTATACAAAGTTGGCATTTGACCAAGATATTTCTCTCACCCAGCATGGGTATATGTAAAATGACACCCCAAAACACATTCCCCAACTTCTTCTGAGTACGGCGATACCAGATGTGTGACACTTTTTTGCAGCCTAGATGCGCAAAGGTGCCCAAATTCCTTTTAGGAGGGCATTTTTAGACATTTGGATACCAGACTTCTTCTCACGCTTTGGGGCCCCTAGAATGCCAGGGCAGTATAAATACCCCACATGTGACCCCATTTTGGAAAGAAGACACCCCAAGGTATTCAATGAGGGGCATGGCGAGTTCATAGAATTTTTTTTTTTTTGGCACAAGTTAGCGGAAATTGATATTTTTTATTTTTTTCTCACAAAGTCTCCCTTTCCGCTAACTTGGGACAAAAATTTCAATCTTTCATGGACTCAATATGCCCCTCACGGAATACCTTGGGGTGTCTTCTTTCCGAAATGGGGTCACATGTGGGGTATTTATACTGCCCTGGCATTCTAGGGGCCCTAAAGCGTAAGAAGAAGTCTGGAATATAAATGTCTAAAAATTTTTACGCATTTGGATTCCGTGAGGGGTATGGTGAGTTCATGTGAGATTTTATTTTTTGACACAAGTTAGTGGAATATGAGACTTTGTAAGAAAAAAAAATAATAATTTCCGCTAACTTGGGCCAAAAAAATGTCTGAATGGAGCCTTACAGGAAGGTGATCAATGACAGTGGGGTGATCAATGACAGGGGGGTGATCAGAGAGTCTATATGGGGTGATCACCCCCCCTGGAAGGCTCCAGGGAGACGCCTGTATGTGTTTTGCGGATCTGATCCATCTATCAGTGGATCTGTAAAAATCATGTGGACATCTGAATGGAGCTTTACAGGGGGTTGATCAATGACAGGGGGGTGATCAGGGAGTCTATATGGGGTGATCACCACAGTCATTGATCACGCCCCTGTAAGGCTCCATTCAGACGTCCGTATGCGTTTTGCGGATCCGATCCATCTATCAGTGGATCCGTAAAAATCATGCGGACATCTGAATGGAGCTTTACAGGGGGTTGATCAATGACAGGGGTGTAATCAATGACAGGGGGGTGATCAGGGAGTCTATATGGAGTGATCACCACAGTCATTGATCACGCCCCTGTAAGGCTCCATTCAGACGTCCGTATGCGTTTTGCGGATCCGATCCATCTATCAGTGGATCCTTAAAAATCATGCGGACATCTGAATGGAGCTTTACAGGGGGTTGATCAATGACAGGGGTGTAATCAATGACAGGGGGGTGATCAGGGAGTCCATATGGGGTGATCACCACAGTCATTGATCACGCCCCTGTAAGGCTCCATTCAGACGTCCGTATGCGTTTTGCGGATCCGATCCATCTATCAGTGGATCCATAAAAATCATGCGGACATCTGAATGGAGCTTTACAGGGGGTTGATCAATGACAGGGGGGTAATCAATGACAGGGGGGTGATCAGGGAGTCTATATGGGCTGATCACCACAGTCATTGATCACGCCCCTGTAAGGCTCCATTCAGACGTCCGTATGCGTTTTGCGGATCCGATCCATCTATCAGTGGATCCGTAAAAATCATGCGGACATCTGAATGGAGCTTTACAGGGGGTTGATCAATGACAGGGGGGTAATCAATGACAGGGGGGTGATCAGGGAGTCTATATGGGGTGATCACCACAGTCATTGATCACGCCCCTGTAAGGCTCCATTCAGATGTCCGTATGCGTTTTGCGGATCCGATCCATCTATCAGTGGATCCGTAAAAATCATGCGGACATCTGAATGGAGCTTTACAGGGGGTTGATCAATGACAGGGGTGTAATCAATGACAGGGGGGTGATCAGGGAGTCTATATGGGGTGATCACCACAGTCATTGATCACGCCCCTGTAAGGCTCCATTCAGACGTCCGTATGCGTTTTGCGGATCCGATCCATCTATCAGTGGATCCGTAAAAATCATGCGGACATCTGAATGGAGATTTACAGGGGGTTGATCAATGACAGGGGGGTGATCAGGGAGTCTATATGGGGTGATCACCACAGTCATTGATCACGCCCCTGTAAGGCTCCATTCAGACGTCCGTATGCGTTTTGCGGATCCGATCCATCTATCAGTGGATCCGTAAAAATCATGCGGACATCTGAATGGAGCTTTACAGGGGCGTGATCAATGACAGGGGGGTAATCAATGACAGGGGGGTGATCAGGGAGTCTATATGGGGTGATCAAGGGTGAATAAGGGGTTAATAAGTGACAGGGGGGGGTGTAGTGTAGTGGTGCTTGGTGCAACATATTACTGAGCTACCTGTGTCCTCTGGTGGTCGATCCAAACAAAGGGGACCACCAGAGGACCAGGTAGCAGGTATATTAGACGCTGTTATCAAAACAGCGTCTAATATACCTGTTAGGGGTTAAAAAAATCACATCTCCAGCCTGCCAGCGAACGATCGCCGCTGGCAGGCTGGAGATCCACTCTCTTACCTTCCGTTCCTCTGAGCGCGCGCGCCTGTGTGCGCGCGTTCACAGGAAATCTCGGCTCACGCGAGATGACGCCAATCGGCGTTAGTGTGACCTGGGAGCGCCGCAGAAATGACGCCTTTCGGCGTTAGCGTGGCGGGAAGTGGTTAAGGACCAGTTCAGGTCTGAAGTCACTTTGTGAGGCTTACATAATAGAAACCACTCAAAAATGACCCCATTTTAGAAACTACACCCCTCAAGGTATTGAAAACTGATTTTACAAACTTTGTTAACCCTTTAGGTGTTCCACAAGAATTGAAGGAAAATGTAGATAAGATTTCAGAATTTCACTTTTTGGGCAGATTTTCCATTTTAATCTATTTTTTCCAGTAACAAAGCAAGGGTTAACAGCCAAACAAAACTCAATATTTATGGCCCTGATTCTGTAGTTTACAGAAACACCCCATATGTGGTCGTAAACTGCTGTATGGGCACACGGTATTGCGCAGAAGGAAAGGAAATCCATGTGGTTTTTGGAAGGCAGATTTTGCTGGACTGGTTTCTTGATACCATGTCACATTTGAAGACCCCCTGATACACCCCTAGAGTAGAAACTCCAAAAAAGTGACCCCATTTTGGAAACTACAGGATAAGGTGGCAGTTTTGTTGGTACTACTGTATATTAGGGAACATATGATTTTTGGTTGCTCTATATTACACTTTATGTGAGGCAAGGTAACAAGAAATAGCTGTTTTGACACCGTTTTTTTTGTAATAAACATTTTTTATTGTTTTTATGATTAAAAGCAATGTCATTTTTGTTAATAGTACATCTTATCAGTTGAGATACAGGTTTCTCGTATACATTATTGTAGGATGAACACGAAGCAGGTATATCATAGATACATTGCTTAGATAACTTATACAGAAACATGTGTAAAAGTTTGTCAAAAGTAGAATAAGGGCAATAACATAAGGATATGAAACATGTGTACATATTAATGAGTGACTTTTCTGTAATTTTTCCATAGAGACCAGATGTATGTGAAGGTACTTCTAGTTTTAAGTTCCCAATGGGAAAGTTCCTCTAATCTATAAAATTGATCCACTTTATTGATCCAGTGATCTATACTGGGGATATTTAGCGTACGCCACATAGTAGGAATCAGAATGCAAGTTGCAGATATCATGAATGATAAGAGAGAGATTTTATGGGAGTCTTCTCCGCGGATGCCAAAGGATAAGAGAGCTATCTCAGGAGTACAGGGAAATTTGGATTTACAGACATCATTACTTATGTGAAAATGTTTTTCCACCAAGAGTGTATCAGAGGACAACTCCACCATACATGGAGGAATGAGCCTCTACTTTTTCTGCATCTCCAGCATTGGTCTGAGACGTTGGGGTAGAAAAGTGATAACTTGTCTGGGGTTCTTTACCATCTGGACAACACTTTATATCCGTTTTCTTGCACCCGGACACAACGTGAGAGTTTATGAGGAATGGTGAAAAGTTTTGTAATTTCTTGTTGAGAGAATTGTCTTGCCAGATCTTTTTCCTATAGACCTATTATTGCTGGTTTGGCATCCACAGAGGGGAGGTTTAGTTTTTTTTTAATATAAGGTGGAAATCAGTTTGGGGGGGTATTTAGTATTGGATAGAAGGTTCTCAAACCACTGTTGGGGGAGATCCAGTGCTCAATGTTTTAGCCCAAAAGGAAATCTCTTTTTTGATAAAGTCGAGGAGTAAAACATGTGGGTTATGGATTTTAATCTCAATGAGAGTTCTGGAAGAACACACCCATCATTATCCAGTAGTTCAGTGAGTAAGAGAGGGGAGGATTTGACTCCTGGGGGACAGGAGTCTTTTATTTCTTTAGGGGCGAGGGATATGATGTCCCTGACTTGAAGAAGGGATGAGGGTAGAGTCAGGGCTCGATGATTGGAGGAGAACCACCCCCACACTTTTAAGGTGGTACGGATAATAGGTTTTGGAATAGAGGAGATAGCGGGGGTGGTCTGTCCGCCAACAAAAGGGCCCTGAGGGAAGAAGGAAGAAACACGTTTTTTTTCATTGAAAGCCATTTCTTGTGGGTAGAGGGTCTGAGCCAGTCTACCACCCTACTTATGTGGATAGCTTTCATATATAGTTCAGGATCTGGTAGGCCTATGCCACCTAGATGTCTGGGCTTAGTTAAAGTTGAGAAACATAGTCTAGGTTTCTTTTTCTGCCAGATGAATTGGCGGATGTGGGAGTTTAGAGATCTAAAGAAAGATCTCGGTATGGCAATAGGGAGGACTTGTAGGAGATAAGTGAGTCTGGGGATCACCAGGGACATCACCATATTCTTCCTGCTGAACCAGGATATGTATGGAAGATCCAAGGAGTTCAACTGAGCAACGATGGCCGTTAGGAGAGGGGTGTAATTAAGATGATATAGGTCCGGTAGATGAGAGGTTAATTTAATACCTAGGTAGGTTAAATGTCGAGACAACCAGTTAAAGGGGAGTCTCGTTGGAGGACTGATATAAGGTTGGTGGTAAGGCCTAGATGTAGAATCTGGGATTTTTGCGGGTTTATTTAGAAGTTGGAAAGGGAACCAAATTTTTGCAAAAGGGAGATTATTATAGGCATAGATTTGGTTGGGTTGGTGGTAAGAATTAGAAGGTCGTCAGCGAAAGCTGCTAATTTGTGCTCATGTAATCCTATTTTAAGTCCGGTGATACCCTCCTCCTGCCTCAAGGCTTGTAATAGAGTTTCCATTACAAGGACAAATATTAAGGGGGAGAGGGGGGCAACCCTGACGATATGAGATTGTTCACTAAAACAGAGGCGGAAGAGTTCGCATACATAGCAAACATTGCTTGGATATATGAAGGAGGAAAATGGAACTTATGCAGGGTGCATTTATTAAGGGACCAATCTATACGGTCAAATGCTTTTTCGGCATCAGTGCCAAGTAATACTAGGGGTATTTTTTTGTATGAGGCAAAGAAGAGGGCATCTATGATCTTGGTGGTGTTATCCTTCCCTTCTCGACCTTTCACGAATCCTACTTGGTCGGGGTGGATCAGGTTAGGGAGGAAAGATTGAAGTCTAATGGCCAACACTTTGGCAAGAATTTTTAAATCTATATTTAGTAGGGATATGGGGCGATAGTTTGCGCATGATGTTAGGTCTTTCCCATCTTTGGGGATCATAGTAATCAGTGCGTTGGTCATATCAGATAACAAGGGTTGGTCGTTTAATGCTAGGTTACATACAGAGAGTAGGTGAGGGAGCAGAGATTCTTGGAAAGAGGAGTAATATGTAGTTGGGAAGCCGTCAGGGCCAGGGCACTTGTCTTTGGGGGTTGATTTGAGAGTGTTTTTGAGTTCTGTGAGAGAAAAAGGTTTAGCCAATGCGTCTTGTTGGGTTTTGGATAAGGTAGGGAGATTTAAAGAATCTAGAAATGAGTTGATGGTGGGTTCCCTATCTGGGTCTATTTCAATTTCTTTCTTTTGTGATAGGTTGTACAGGGATTCGTAGAACAGTCTGAATTGCTCGGCGATAGCTTCAGATGAAAAGAGTTGGTAGCCCATAGGGGATTTGATGGAGGGTACATAGCTCTCTCTAGTCGTCTACGCCTTATGCGTTGCATCATAAATCTAGATGCTTTATTGCCATGGGCAAAAAAAATTTGTTGGGAGGATAAATAGTATTTTGCTGATTTTGCATTTAAAAGGTTTTTAAGTTCTGTTCTAAGGGCTGTCAGTTTAGACAGGTGTTGGGCTGCTAAGGATCTTTTATGGAGGGATTCTAGGTTGTGGATATTGTCTTATAGGGAGGAGATGAGTTTGTTAGATTGTTTCTTTAAAAAAGAAGCATTTGCTAATAAAGTGGCCCCTAATGAATACTTTGTGGGCATCCCATAGGGTTTGGGGAGAAATGTCTGGTGTGTTATTGGTGATGAAATATTCATCTAGAAGAGATGAGAAATGTTTCCTGTGGTCCTCGTTTCTCAGTATGGACTCGTTCAACCTCGAGATATGGGGTTTACTCGATTCTGGTGGGGAATGTAGATTACAAAAAATCGGAGAATGGTCTGATATTGTGATAGTTCCGATTTTTGCCTCAGAACAGAGGTGTATTTGGTCTTTGGGAGTGAAAATGTAGTCAATCCTACTATAGGAATTTCCTGGGGCTGAGTAAAAGGAGTAATCTATGCAAGAGGGATTAAGGCATCTCCATATGTCCACAAGACCTAAATCGTAGAGTCTAGAGTTAAGTTTTTTCAGATTTCTTGCTGAAAAAGAAGATTTTTTTGGAGGAAGTGTCAACTAGAGGTTGTAAAGCGACGTTAAAGTCCCCTGCTAAAATGAGTGTTCCCTCTTGCATAGACTCTACCAAGGTTAAGACAGAAAGTAGCCAGGTGGTCTGGTCACTGTTGGGAGCATATATGTTGGCAAAGGTATACATCTTATACAAAAAGGGAACATCCTTCCTGAATCCCACGCTCACTCCACTGAAGGCCGCACCATCCGCCCCACAGTAGTACCAGTTTGGGAATTTATAAAATGATAGGTCCGGGTACTTCCCGTGTTTATAATGAATTTCTTTAAGAAAAACTATTGATCATTTTTCTTTCCCTAAAAGGGAAAAGATTTGTGATCTTTTAGAAGGGGATCTAAGTCCCTTCACATTATATGATGATAATTTGAGGTTTGTCATGGTGAGTAAAGAAGAGAAATTCTTACGGAGGTCTGATCATATCTGTAGGAGGGGAGTCTAAGTTTGGAGCAGTGGAGCGTCACGGCAACCTCCAGGAGAGAGAGCGAGTGGTCTGCATCTTGCCAGTGAATGGAAAATGGTACACATGTATTTCAAAACTAGGGAAACATAAAAGGTATATAAAGTAAATAACATTACAGCAGTTTAACTGTAAGAAATCAGGTGGCAACAATTACAACATTCTGAAACTTGAGGGTTTCTTCTTTGGGGGTACGGTGGGTTTTACCCCTAAGTAAGGGATCTTGCTGTTTTTTGGGACAGGAGGGAATGAGATGAATAGACTTCAAGAAGAGAATTATAGACTTCAGGAGAAGGATAACAGGGGAGAGGTTGAGAGGGAAGGCAGCAGGGTAAGGGCATTATAGAGGCTGAGTATGAGTACTTTCACCATAATTTTGAGTGCTGGAGGAAAGAGGTTAGTAGATGGTCCCTGTTATTCTTCTGAGGGTCAGGTTGCCGCTGCTTTGTTTTGATCTTTGTCTTTTCGGAGTGGTTGATTTCTCCCATGGGGTCACTTTGGGTAGAACCGGCAGAGTGGCTATATCAGATACTGCGTCCCAATCCATAATGTCCAACGGAGAGATGTCCATGATGGAGAATGCTTCCATTAGATCAGAGTAGGAGGTGATCTTTATCTGCTTGCCAGAGTGTTTAAATGTTAGGCCAAAAGGGAAAGTCCATCTTAGGGGACTTGTTTGGTGCGGAGAAGATCTGTGAGAGTTTTTAGGTTTCTTCTCTTTTTTAATGTGATAGGGGAAAGATCTTGGTATATAGAGATTGAGGATTCACCAAAGATGATGTCGTTTGAGGCTCTTGCTGCATAGAGGATCTTTTCTTTCTCTGCAAAGCTCAGAAATCGACAGATTACATCTCTAGGTGGTTCAGTGTCTGAGGGTTTTGGTCTGAGAGCCCTATGAGCCCTTTCTATAATCATCTGGGAGGGTTCGATATTATTCAGCAGAGATTCAGCAATCTGTATGATAGTGTCTTTAAGATCGCCATTAGGTATCGATTCAGGTATGCCTCTAAACCGGAGATTGTTCCTCCGTCCTCTGTTTTCCTGGTCTTCCATTGCAGCATGGAGAAGCTTTATGTGGTGTTGACAAGAGACGAGGGAATTGGAGACCGCAGAGCTGTGTCTTAGGGCAGCCTGTTGCATGGTCTCCAGGTATTCAACCCTATGGCCTATGTGTATTATCTCCTGTGTTAGCACTGTAATCTTGTGCTTGAGGGGCGACAGGGCCTCAGCTAGTGCCTGTTTGATACATTTTCTTGATACTGGCAATGTACGGGAGCATTTTGACTCACCCCCGTCGCTGTCGCCTTCAGACCAGCCTTTCTCTGAGACCGCTGCAGAGCGCTCATCTGCCGGCGCCATCTTGGGCTCTTTAGTCACAGACGTTGCTGCTTGCTTTTTCAGGTATTTTGCCATCCCTGATCCCGGATTTGGACCTTTGGGGATTGAGGTGGGTTTCTGTCCCCCGATCTTTACCATTCTGAGGTCTGTTGGCTATCGTTAGCTTGTCCCTTTAGCAAGAGTGTATGCGGAGCTCAGCCAATCATGTGTATGCGGAGCTCAGCCAAGCATGTTTTGGCACCGTTTTTATTTTTTATTTACAACATTCATCTGACAGGTTAAATCATGTGGTATTTTTATAGAGCAGGTTGTTACAGACGCGACAATACCAAATATGAAAAAAAAAAGATTTTTTAGTGTCTCCACATTCTGAAAGCCGCAGTTTTATTTATTTTTTGGGCGACTGTATTGTGTAGGGGCTCATTTTTTTTCGGGATGTGATGACTGTTTGATTGGTACTATTATATTGTGCATATTAATTTTTGATCGCTTGCTATTACACTTTTTGTGATGGTAAGGTGACAAAAAATTGCTTTTTTTTTACACTTTTATTTTTTACGGTATTCACCTGAGGGGTTAGGTCATGTGATATTTTTATAGAGAAGGTTATTACGGACACGGCGATACCTAATATGTCTACTTTTTTATTTATTTATCTGTTATTTGTCTCCATAGAGCCATAGTTTTTTCAATTTTTGGGCGATTGTCTTAGGTAGGGTAGGATTTTTGTGGGATGAGATGTCGATTTGATTGGCACTATTTTGGTGTGTGTATGACTTTTTGATCGCTAGCTATTGCACTTTTTGTGATGTAAGGTGACAAAAAATGGCGTTTTTTTACACCGTTATTTTTTTTATTTTTTTACTGTGTTCACCTGAGGGGTTAGATCATGTGATATTTTTATAGAGCAGGTTATTACGGACGCATCCATACCTAATATGTCTACATTTTTTTTATTTATGTAAGTTTTACACAATGATTTCACTTTTGAAACAAAAAAAATCATGTTTTAGTGTCTCCGTAGTCTGAGAGCCATAGTTTTTTCAGTTTTTGGGCAATTGTCTTAGGTAGGGTATGATTTTTGCGGGGTGAGATGACGGTTTGATTGGCACTATTTTGGGGTGTGTATGACTTTTTGATCGTTAGCTATTGCACGTTTTGTGATGTAAGGTGACAAAAAATTTTTTTTATTTTACACCGTTTTTATTTTTAATTTTTTACGGTGGTCATCTGAGGGGTTGGGTCATGTGGTATTTTTATAGAGCAGGTTGTTACGGACGCGGAAATACCTAATATGTATACTTTTTTAAATTCACTTAAGTGTTACGCAATAACAGCATTTTTTAAACAAAAAAAAAACGGTTTTAGTGTCTCCATGTCTCCATATTCTGAGCCATAGTTTTTTTTATTTTTTGGGCGATTGTCTTAGATAGGGTACTCATTTTTTGTGGGATGAGGTGACTGTTAGATTGGTACTATTTTGGGGGGTATACGCCTTTTTGATCGCTTGATGTAGCACTTTTAGTGATGTAAGGTGACCAAAAAATAGTTTATTTAGCACAGTTTTTATTTAATTTTTTTGACGGTGTTCATCTGAGGGGTTAGGTCATGTGTCGATATGGACGCGGCGATACCTAATATGTGTACATTTCTTTTTTCCCCTATTTTTTTACAATTTTTTTTCCCTTTATTTTGGCAAAAGGATATTTTTATGTTTATTTTACTTGAAACTTAAAATAAATTTTTTTGGAAAACTTTATTTTTTTACTTTTTTTTTCACTTTTATTTTTGCCCCACTCTGGGACTTCAACTTTTGGGAGTCTTATCCCCTTTACAATGCATTCCAATACTCCTGTATTGGAATGCATTGGCTGTAAGTGTAATACAGTGTGTATTACACATACAGCTTCCTGCCTGTGAGATCCAGGGGGCTGGATCTCACAGGCTCGTCACCGGAAGACAGCCCCGATGCCTAAGGAAGGTATCGCGCTGCCTTTCATGCCATCGGGTCCCCATCACAGCAGCACAGGGACCCGATGGCAGCTGCGATACCCGTGAGGACATCACATGTGCCGCGGTCACAGCTGACCGTGGCACACGAAGGGTTAATGTGCTGTCATCGGTGATTTCACCGCTGCTGGCGCATGTGGCAGAGGTCCTGCACCCGCCTGATCACAGCGCCGTACATGAACGGCGCTGGTCCCTAAGTCACGGACATCTGCCCCGTATATGTACGGCGCGGGTCCTCTACGACTTAAACACTTTGATGTTGCGGTCAATGCTAACTGTGACATCTAAGTGGTTACAGAGAAGAAGGGAGACTTCATATCTGTCATGTGTTTGCATGGTACTGAGTGGTTGCAAAGGCAGCTGGTGGCCTAACAATGGCCCCCATGTCCCTGTTTTAATTTGGACTCTCCTGTCCCGTTTCCACCATGTAAACCAATCCCTCTGGTTGTTTCCATCCTGTATGTAGCACTTCCTGTTGTCGTATCTAATCAAACCCATGATGCACGTCTCCTTTTTCTGCCACACCTCCAGCACCACCCCTAACAATGCCCAGCTAGTTTATAGCTCCTCCCATCCAGGTAGTTACATAGACACTGCCCTATCACTGCCCCACTCATGGACATGACATCACAGGTAATAATAAGAATGAGCTGCATGGACATGGTCATGTGACCACAGCCCAGAACAGACGATAGGAGCAATAAAGGTAAGAAATACATTACACAATTACAGCAACTTTCATGAATGATTATTTCAAAGGATGTTGATGCAAGACGCCTTTAAGGGGATATTAAATCAGCCCCCATCTACAAGGAGACTCTCACTAGACATTCATGTCCATTCCTCCTAGTGCGTAGAGGAACTGGTATCTAATGATGGTTTTGTCATTTTCTTGTAAGCAACTTTGTGTTTGGAGAGAAACAATCAGAGATAATTATTCCTTCCTCAGGATAACTGATAGGTAAAATGTTTAGACAGCAAATCTGACTCATTCATGGGAAGTGGAGAAGACAGTCAGTCTACTTCATCACTATAGATGTCAACTACTTATGGATATAGGCAGAGGTGTTACTAAAGGTGGTGCAGACGTTTCTGTATCACCTGGGTCCCGAAGTATCAAAGGGCCCAGTGGATAATCATTCTGAAGAGATTAGTATTATAATAAGTCATAGTTGGGGTCTTATTACAGCTTTTGTTTTGGGAGCCCAGGAGCATACAAAACCTCCGTCCAGACATTGACCACAAGTGTGACCCTGATGTAATCTCCCAGTTTCGTTCCAAAAAATACTTTGGTGGGAACTTATCAAGGCCTTACGCCACTTTTATCTCACGCGTTATGGAGCTCTCAATATTTGTGCTACAAAATTGAGACTTTTCACGTCAGACTGCCACAGCCATTTTGTATTTTTGCTTTTTCATTTTAAAATATAAAAATAATGTTTAAAAATGTTTTTTTTTGTTTGTTTTTTGCATCGCCATATCGATCTGTAGTTTTTATTGTTACCATTTTCAGTTATGTATGTATGACGTTTGATTGCATTTCGACCATTTTGATTTATTCTTTTTTTGTTGGGCATGATTTTCATCTGGGCATGGTTTTCACTTCATTTCCAGAGAGAGCAGAGAAACTAGGAGTAATGGTAACGCCCCTGTTGCTATAGTGGCTCATTTCCATATATTTAAACATAATTTTTCTCAGCAATGCGGGCACATATGAACATGGGACCAACACAGATGTCTTCAGCTGCCAAGTGCACATGTAACAGGTCAGCCAGTGTCGTAGGTACAAATCTGCTGACAGATCCCCCTTAATAGCCATATTGCTATGTTACTGTTAAGCCCAGCTTGAGGCAGGGCATAATAGGATCTGTACAATGGCATGCCTGGGAACCTTCAGAAGGCTTCTGGCTGCCTTCTGAAGGTTCGGTCATCTAACAGAACCTCTAAATGACCTCTTAAGTACCATGGTTGCCGGCGTGATGATGTAATCTCGTGCCGCACAGGATTTTGGCCGAGATCTTCAAGCAAGATGGCCGCGGCCGACCCGCCCCGAGGAAATGGAGGCGGTAAGTTTGATTTAATTTTTTTTTTATTATTAATTTTACACTCATACATGATCGCGGCATCTGAGGGGTACAATGACGGTGAGCGGCGCTATCGCAGCTCTCAGTCATTGCATTCGTCACAAAGTTAATTTTTTTGTGAAATTCATCGAATCACAAAGGGGCTAATAAATCTCTCCTTAGCATATACCGTATAAGATATATACTGTAATTGGTAAGCACACTGTCAAGTCCTCCTTGTGTTCTTATACACACAGTTACAAAAGCTTATCTACATGCTGTCTATAACCACTAGAGGGCAGTATAAGCAACAAATAATATGGTTAACATTTGAAATTGTGAAATTGTCTCAAACAGTTTTACAACTACCGGTAGCTATGACCGTACTTTTGTGCCACTAATTTGCTCATTCTTAACCTCTTTTCTTTTCTAACTTTAAAGCGCATTTATAGCTTGACTACACTGTCCTCACGTACTGGCAACTTTTTAATTTATGCAATTACAGCCAAAATCAGGGTTATTGTTCCTGCACCTGGTGTTTTTCCACGCAGATTTTTGTGTTGAAAAACCACAGTGTCAAACAGTACAGGCAAAGTGACTAGGATTAGACAAATCTCACGTACACTTTGCTTTTCCTCCTTGCAGAATTTGCCCTGCTGTACGGATTTTGAAATCTGCATTTTTTTGTGTGCTGATTTCACCCTTTGCAATATAAGGGTGAGATCTGTGACAAAACTGCATCAAACCTTCAATAATAAAGCAAGTAACACATGGTTTTTGGAGTGGAAATGCACAGAAATCTGCACGGAAATTTGTGCAGATTTTCCTGATTGTAAGGGCTCATGCACATGAGTGTGTGTGCTCCGTGCCCATGCTGCGGACCGCAAATAGCGGTCTGCAATGCATGGGCACCGTTCGTGTGCACGCCATTTGGGGATACATACCTATTGACTTGAATGGGTGCATGATCTGCAAGAGATGGTCTACACCAGGGATGCTCAACCTGCGGCCCTTTAGCTGTTGCAAAACTACAACTTCCATCATAGAAACATAGAAACATAGAATGTGTTGGCAGATAAGAACCATTTGGCCCATCTAGTCTGCCCAATATACTGAATACTATGGATAGCCCCCGGCCCTATCTTATATGAAGGATGCCCTTATGCCTATCCCATGCATGCTTAAACTCCTTCACTGTATTTGCAGCTACTACTTCTGCAGGAAGGCTATTCCATGTATCCACTACTCTCTCAGTAAAGTAATACTTCCTGATATTACTTTTAAACCTTTGCCCCTCTAATTTAAAACTATGTCCTCTTGTGGTAGTTTTTCTTCTTTTAAATATGCTCTCTTCCTTTACCGAGTTGATTCCCTTTATGTATTTAAAAGTTTCTATCATATCCCCTCTGTCTCTTCTTTCTTCCAAGCTCTACATGTTAAGGTCCTTTAACCTTTGCTGGTAAGTTTTATCCTGCAATCCATGTACTAGTTTAGTAGCTCTTCTCTGAACTCTCTCTAGAGTATCTATATCCTTCTGGAGATATGGCCTCCAGTACTGCGCACAATACTCCAAGTGAGGTCTCACCAGTGTTCTGTACAGCGGCATAAGCACTTCACTCTTTCTACTGCTTATACCTCTCCCTATACATCCAAGCTCATGTGCATATGCCCAAAACCTGCACCCGTGTGCAGGTAGCCTGAAACAGGATAATAATCGTGGGTCAAGGACACATTAGGCACAGAAGCAAATTACACACAGTTTTTCCGCAAGGATTGTTGTGCAGAAAATCCACAGCATAAGGGCTCATTCACACGAACGTTTTTTTGCGTTCTGTATATGGGCCGTTTTTTGAGTTCTGTATACAGTCCGTATACGGAACCAATCATTTCAATGGTTCCGCAAAAAAAAACTGAATGTACTCCGTATGCATTCCGTTTCCGTATTTCCGTTCAAACATAGAACATGTCCTATTATTGCCCACAAATCACGTTCCGTGGCTCCATCCAAGTCATTGGGTCTGCAAAAAAAACGGGACACATACAGAATGTACTCCGTATGTCTTCTGTATCCGTTCCGTTTTTGCGGAACCATCTATTGAAAATGTTATGCCCAGCCCAATTTTTTCTATTTAATTACTGTATACTGTATATGCCATATGGAAAAACTGAACGGAAAAATGGAATGGATCCGGAAAAACAACTACTGAAACAAAAATGGAAAAACGGATCCGTTAAAAAACGGCCCACAAAACACTGAAAAAGCCATACAGTCGTGTGAACAAGCCCTAAGGGCTGATGCACACAGCCGTAAGTGTTTTGCGGTCTACAAATCGCAGATCCACAAAACACGGATCCCAGCCGAGTACATGCCGCCATTTTTTCTTTTACTGTTCTATTTTTATTTTTTTGCAAGGCCATTGAAATGAATAGGACTGCATCTCATCTGCAAAAATTGCGGATCAGATGCGGACCAAAACTATGGTCGTGTGAATGAGCCCCAATACTGTACTGTTCTAGGAAAGAAAAAAAAATGTATGTACTGAAATTGACCTGCAGTTTGGATTTTGAAATCTGTAGCATGTCAATTGTAACCTTAGAGTGAAATATACTTCCTATTAAAATATTAAATTGTAAGTTTCCTAAGGATTCTTTCTCTTCTGGGGTTCACAGTCTCTCACACCATATCAGCCCCCCGATTGCTGAGAGGTTGCTATGGTAGCCTGAGCCGTGAGAATGGCCGCCAGGCCTGATATGTACAGATACCTATTAGGCTCTGCTATTCGCAGGGCCTTATAGGCATTATGTCAGTTTTACTGTAACTGACATAATACACTGGAATACAGAAGTATTTCAGGGTATTATTGCAGTGAACCCATGTTGGAGGTAGGGAGAATGGAAGGGGTATTAGTGGCACTGATAGGAGTGTTGGGAATTCATGGTGGCTGTCCTCACTCCAAAGCTCCCCTGGGTCTGTGCATTGAGTAGAGGGTGCACCCTTTATTCCCTCTTGGCAATCCCTGGTTTTCTGGGAGCTCCTGCATGGTGTTAGGTGGGGTGCCCTTGATGTTAAAGGGGTTATCCCATGATTAATGTACAAAATGAAAATCAGACATCATAGAGTACATGATAACCTCTTTCTGACAAAGCTAGAACCAGCCCTGTACCTCACATGGGTCCAGAGATCTCCCCATTCATTGCTCTGCTAGATTTATATCAAGCTGACAGCTCAAGGGGAGTGTCTTTTCTGCTGCAGCTCAGTGGGCGTGTCCATGCTCTCCCTATCACAGATCAGGAGGCGTGTCCATGCTCTCCCTATCACAGCACAGGAGGCAGTTGAAGGACGAAACTGAGCATGTGCGGCCATCTCAGTGAGGAGGACAAATAAAGAAGAAAAAGAACAAACAGCAGGTGGCGCTATACAGATACATTTTATAGAATAATTCAGTGGCTGTGCTAAATTTTTAATTTCATGCAATTACAAAAGTATTCAGGTCCAGGTGCTAGTTTAAAAACTGTAGAATATTTTTTGTGGGACAACCCCTTTAAGTAGATGGGTGCGAAACAGAGGAGCGGGGTGATGGCGGGGCAGCAGATGATGACAGAGGCCCAATTCTTTGCAATCAATAAAGTCTCTCTTTACTGAACAGATTGGTGTAGTAGTTCATACAGCAGCCAGAGGCCTGGTTCTGAAGAATGTCACAAAGTAGGGTTCTCCCAATAGTTGTGTTT
The DNA here is from genome assembly GCF_905171765.1 of Bufo bufo. Classification (NCBI taxonomy): domain Eukaryota; kingdom Metazoa; phylum Chordata; class Amphibia; order Anura; family Bufonidae; genus Bufo; species Bufo bufo. The sequence continues at coordinate 516,433,024 of NC_053393.1, forward strand.
TGGCAGTAGCAATGATGGTCAGTAATCCGCTCTGAGTCTTACTCTAAATTCACATCACAATCTTACCAAATAACCACATATGCTGCTACACAGTTAAAATCTATATAGTTTATTTTATATGATATTCTATATTTGGTTATATGCTCTCATCTAGTGGCCGTTTTTGGTAATGCACTTGTTTTTCTTGTTCGTGATATCTGTCATTCATTTCCTTGCTCCACTCCTTCTTCTGTGTACTTCACTTCCTGTATCTTCATTCTGCTCCAGACATATGTACAGGTACACATGTATTTTCATGTACGCTTATGAAAGCATCATCTTTTGACCGCACAATACCGGAATCCCTCTGTTCTGCTGTACTCTCTTATCTGGCTTACAGAATAAAGCAACTTACACGGATAAACTCTGTGTTGGCGAGTTTAAGCTATCTGATAAGGATTGTCCGCAGTGATTATATCTGCTTATACAGGCCAGGCATAGAGGTCTCACTAGGGATAAATCGCAATTACAACAATCGGAATCAGAATACCACAGGTACATTAACACTTTATGCAGTTTTCAGTTGCGGGGTGCAGATAGGGTGGCCAGACGTCCGGTTTTAGGACGGACAGTCCGGTTTTATGGCTCCCTGTCACAGGGATGTCCACCCTTGCAGTATCTCACGCTCAGACAGCAGCACTGCACTGTCTTAGCATGAGCTGTAGCAACTGACTGAGGCTTCTCTCATCCCCAGTCAGTCACTAGAGCCGCAGACATGGCTCCCTGTGGCTGACTGAGGGGGAGAGAAGCACCCCGGCTGCCCCCAGCTCACCTTCCATTCAGACACTTCTTCCCTGTCCTCCCCCCGTTTTTTTCCCGGACGGCAATGGCTTCACGCAGGCGGGGGAGTGGCTTCACGGAGGTGGGTGTGGTTTATCGGTTTGGGGGCATGGCCGGTGAGGTTCGGCTTTCTGGGGTGAAGCCAGTGGCCACCCTAGGTGCAGATCACATATCGGATGGCCAGTCTGTATAAAAGTGTGGTGGGCACCAAAGCAATATACCCTTTCCTTAAAGGGGTTCTCCAGGAATTGAGAAAATGAAAAAACTTAAATATTACTTTTATTATAAATACATTCGCAAATACCTTTCATTAGTTTTAATGGCTCGTTTTCTCTGGGGAGCAATCATTAGGAGAAATAAGTACACACAAAACCTGTCCTAACCACACAGGAGGACAAGTTACTTCAGAACTCTGAGCTAAAGAGCTGCCTCCTCCTCCTCTCTACTTGTCAGGGATTATGATCCTGAATACAGTTTAATATGATCTTCAGCTGAATCTCTGTAGGAATGGAGTTCATGAGGAGACGTGAGGTGCAGAGCGGAGGTGGGGGTGTGGCTGTGTCCTGCTGTGTGATTAGGACAGGTTTTGTGTGTACTGATAGGACAGAGGCCATTTTATTTCTCCTGATGATTGCTTCCCAGACAAAACGAGCCATCATAATTAATGAAAGGTATTTGGAAAAATATTTATAATAAAGTAATATTTAGGTATTTTCATTTTCTAAATTCCCAGAGAACCCCTTTAAGCAGTAATGTTTTATTGACATAAACCAGTAGCACCTTACTGCCTAAATCCAGTTCACGGCCTTGAAGGTACTAAAGCTTGTATAAACAGGGCTGGCGTCAGTACCCGGCATACCTGGGCAAATGCCGGGGGCCACTGTGCCTGCTCACTCCTGCAGCCATGTCCTGGTCTTCCTCAAACGGGCTTTTCTGAATTCTAGGGAAGCCTACCTCAGCAATGCAGACAATTGTCGGGGAGTGCACTGCTGGGGTGGGCGGCCCCAGGACAGAGTAGATGAAGATTCCTTCTGGGCTAAAGGTCCTTCCTCATGTAATCCACCCACTTGATCAGTGGGGGAGGAGCAGAGAGCTGTGTTTCTGTAAGGAGAGGAGCCTGGCTGGAGTGTGGTGAGGCCTAGCTGTGTGTGTCTGTCCTTCTGTGTGTTTGTGTCTGTCTGTCCCTGTCTGTCCCTCTGTGTTTGTCCTTGTGTGTGTGTCTGTCCCTGTGTGTGTGTCTCTCCCTGTATGTGTGTCCCTGTGTGTGTGTGTCACATCACCATGCCCACAGTGTTCCATTGTCTTGACGCAGCTGCAACAGGACGTCCTGTGCGGGGCAAGAAGAAGAATGAAAGAGGAGGCAGCGGCGCCAGCATGGAGTCCGTGGGAGAGGCACAGGGAGGCACACTAAGGACGTATGTAACACTACCACATTATCAGCACTAGTGTTATCTGTGGTTTTACATAGGACTGCAGGTAACACTACCACATTATCAGCACTAGTGTTATCTGTGGTTTTACATAGGACTGCAGGTAACACTACCACATTATCAGCACTAGTGTTATCTGTGGTTTTACATAGGACTGCAGGTAACACTACCACATTATCAGCACTAGTGTTATCTGTGGTTTTACATAGGACTGCAGGTAACACTACCACATTATCAGCACTAATGTTATGTGTGGTTTTGCATAGGACTGCAGGTAACACTGCCACATTATCAACACTAGTGGTATCTGTGGTTTTAGATAGGACTGCAGGTAACACTACCACATTATCAGCACTAGTGTTATCTGTGGTTTTACATAGGACTGCAGGTAACACTACCACATTATAAGCACTAGTGTTATCTGTGGTTTTACATAGGACTGCAGGTAACACTACCACATTATCAACACTAGTGGTATCTGTGGTTTTACATAGGTCTGCAGGTAACACTGCCACATTTTCTGTACTTAGCCATCACTGTGTTATCTGTGCTGTTACATAGGACTGCAGGGGACATCTACTATATTATCTGTACTCAGAGAGTTATCACTGTGTAAGGGGGCCCACTGAGACTTTATCACCCAAGGGCCCACATGAACCTGGAGCCGGCCCTGTCTATAGATGTCTGTTCAAGTCCTCCCAGGGCTAGTCTTTAAGTTAAAGGGAACCTGTCACCTCCAAAAACCATCTGAAGCCTCCAGCAGTACCTGAGACTAGCCAGCAGTGTGTTTCTGACGATTGTTTTGTTCCTGAATGCAGATGCGGCAAAAGGAACGTTTTCAGAGCTTTTGCCGCATCGGCCTTCAGGAACAAAACAATCGTCAGAAACACACTGCTGGCTACTCTCAGGTACTGCTGGCGGCTTCAGATGTTTTTTGGAGGTGACAGGTTCCCTTTAAGCTGGTTTCTGGCTGCTTTTGAGTCTAAGGAATGTTGTTTCTTGGATGAGGGTTCACTTTGGGCTTACTTGACTCACTGTTTTTATTTTGTTGATCTGAGGCTCTGTTCTCAAGTTATACTTTTTCCTAATATGCAAATTAGCCCCTTGTTGCAATGAAGGCATCACCATTGCTCTTCTTGCACCCAAGCTCCACTTTCTGTGGCCAACACCCAGTGGCGGATTATAATAGGGACGTTCGGGTCGGCTGCCCCAGGCCCAGCATCACTGGGGGGCACAACACCGACCCGAACACCCACATACTGCGGCGGGGCACGGGAGCACATGGTTCCCTACCCCGCCGCCTATCACCGCCATAGGCTTCAAGCCTAGTAGGCCTGAGGCCTATGTGGTAGTAAAAGCCCGACGCAGGCATGCGTGATGACGTCATCACGTGCGATTACGTCATCGCGCACCTGTGCCAGGGCGCAGGGCTTTGATGTACGCACACTTGCCTCACCATCACGGGAACAGGTAAGTATTTTACATGGGGGCAGTGTAGTGGAAAATTACTTAATGGGGCAGTGTGGGGGCAAATTACTTAATGGGGGCAGTGTGGGGGCAAATTACTTAATGGGGACAAATAACTTAATGGGGTCAGTGTGGGGGCAAATTACTTTATAGGGGCAGTGTGGGGGCAAACTACTACATGGGGGCAGTGTGGAGGAAATTGCTACATGGGGCAGTGTGGGGGAAATAACTATATAGGGCCAATGTGAGGGAAATTACTATATAGGGCAGTGTGGGGGAAATAACTATGTGGTTTGGGGGACGTTGCTATTGGGGAGACAATGTAGGGGCCTTTCTATCACAGGACTTATTATGGGACATTATTTGGGGGGACACTATACAGGCATTATTACCTGGAGCACAATATAGGATGTTGTTATTATTACTGGGGGCACTCTAGGGGGACATTATAATTGCTGTAGACCCTAAAAAAAAGGAACTGGCTTATTTTTGACAGCTCCTTTGGAAATTAAAAGGTGGAATCTGATTGGCTGCTATGGGTAACTAAGCCATTTTTACTTTACACCAGTTTGATAAATGACCCCATTATCCCTACTGGGGTCACTATTTTTTCAGCAGTACAGTACCTGGGACATTGGAGAGCACAACAGGCACAGTATTGGGAGTGGCAGCAGGATGACATTGTTGGGACATCAGGATGGGGAGGTTGATGGAAAAATTGAGAAATCTAACGTGTCTGTGTAACAAACTCTGTAGAGACGAGATGCGGCAGAAAGGATTTGTCATGGCGGTCTGGGTCAGATGCAGGAGAAGAGGAAAGAGAAGGACTACATGACAGGAGACGTCCCTGGATGTAAGAGGTATGCGATGCTGTATTCTCCTCCAAGTCTTTTTTATTATAATCATATGTATTTTAAATTTGGCAAATTTGTAACAGCCCAGATAACAGTGATAACTTTCTGTGTACAAATAGCGTAGTAGATGTTACCTGCAGTCCTATGTAGCACCCCACATAACACAATAATTCACTGTGTTATGTGGGGTGTTACATAGGACTGCAGGTAACATCTATGACATCTGTACTCAGAGAATTATGAGATGGTGGGGGTCCGACTCCTGGCACCCCCGCCAATCCGCTGTTTGAAGAGACCGCGATGTTCCAGAGAGCGCCGTAGCCTGTTTGCTCCTTACCAAGCACAGCGCTGTCCATTTGATAGCACTGAGCTTGGTATTGCAGCTCAGCCCCAATCACTCAGATGGGACAGGGCTGCACCTAGACCATGTGAACGATGATTGTGATGTCATATGGTCTAGGAAGAGACTGTGGCACTCACGAAGCACCGCAGCCTCTTCATACAGCAACATTTATTAACTCAAATTGAGGGAGGGGCCCGAGTTGGGTAGACAGCCCCGGGCCTATCATGCACTTAATAATCGACCCCTGCCAACACCTGTCACTCAAAGCAGTGGGGAAGGTGCTGGCCATAGAAAGGAATGGAGCTTGGGTGCAACAAGAGCAATGGTGAGGCCCTCATTGCAACAAGGGCCCAATTTTCATAATAAGAAAATGTATCACAGGGCTGGAACGGAGCCTCGGATCAACAAAAGCAAAACAGTTTTTTAATCAATTGAAGCACAGCTACTGTATGTGTCCATGATAGGGAGTTCGCTGGTGACATATTCCCTTTAAAGGGGTTGTCTCATCATGGACAATGGGGGCATATCGCTAGAATATGCCCCCATTGTCTTATAGGTATGGGTCCCACCGCTGGGACCTGAACCAATATCAAGAACGGAGCTCCGCAAGTGAAGGAGGGTGCACTGCGCATGCGCAGCCGCCCTCCATTCATTTTCTATGGGGCCGGTGAAAATAGCCAAAGGGCTATTTCTGTTGGCCCCGTAGAAATGAAAGGGAAAGGGGGCCGCCTCGTTGCGGGGCTCCGTTCTCGATATAGGTACGGGTCCCAGTGGTGGGACCCGCACCTATAAGACAATGGGGGCATATCCTAGTGATATGCCCACATTGTCCATGATGAGACAACCCCTTTAAGCCCCAGTCTATACCTGCAAGAGTCACAAGCAGTTGCTTTGAGTCCCATGAAAAAGGCTCAGTCTATCTCTGCTCCCATTTTTCTATGGGTTGTGAGAACATGCACATGTCTTCCCTTTTTGACAATCACCAGAGTTCAAGAAAGCACAAGCTTCTCACACAAGGGAGAAGTGTGGATAGAGGTCAGAAAGATCAGACAGTGACATTTTGGGATAGTGGCATAGAGGAGATGGGGCTCCATAGCACAGTTTACAATGGGCCCTCATTATGGTACCAGGTTTTGCTACCCACGACAGAAGGGCCTGCTATTTGTTTTCTCTTCCATGGCATTTCCATGCAATTTGGGTTAATTATCACCTACTTGCCTTGAGGCCCATCTCTCCAAGGGTCCTACAACAGCCACATGGGCAGTATGAAAATGCATGGATGGTGGTGGGTGATGGTGCCACCATAAAAGAAACCTTGGCAGTGGGATGTCCACTTTATAAAGTATTGGGGTACATATACAATATTGTACATGAATCTGCTACGTTAGTCCTCAGCCATTGAGGCGCACTAGTCTATTGCTATGAAAGCTATTGCTTCCATATTACTTTTCGGAAACTTGTGTTACCGGCAGATCCGAGGCGGCAGGAAGAGTAACCGTGACTTACAGAAGAGTCGGGAAATCTGAAGAAAGTCTCATCTGTATCACCGCTGTTCATATCTTGTCCTTGATATGTCTAAGACGTAGACAATGAAATATTGTAAGGGAAGATGCTGACAAGTCCCTTCCTGCAGGATAAGCAATGCCAACACAAACACAAGACATTCTGCTCTCATCCGCTCATCCTGATTAGTCAGAATTTGAACCCTTTAATTACCAGGCCTGAAAAGGCGTTAATGACCAGACACTTTTTTGTGATTTAGTGCACGTGGTGGTTTAACAGTCCTAACCTTTTCACTTGTTGGAGTGTCAAAATAATGTTTGCAACTTTTTGTATGTCATATGCTTTAATTAATTTAATATGTTTCTTTAGAGTTTGTTCTTTTTTGAGTTTTAGTTTAGGAAAGCTACAAAAAAAAAATTGAAAAAAAATGTTGTTTTCAAACTAGTTTTTTATTTAAAATAATTTTTGCAATCTTTTCTATGTCATATGTTTTAATATGTTTCTTAGAGTTTTTTTCTTATTAAGTTTTAGTTTAGGAAAACTACAAATTAAATGTAAAAACAATTTTTGTTTATAAACTATAGTTTTTATTTATTACTTAAAATGTGCAAACTGGTGCCAAAAATAAATTACTAAAATGTGTTCCCTATTTTGTGTCAGTCATTTTGATATATAATTTGTATAGTTTTGCACGAACAGGGTGACTATGGTGATTGTTTTGGTTGGTGTGGGTGTTTTTTTTTTTTTACTGTATTTGTATTTTATTATATGTTTTAACTCATTTCTTTTTTTTTTTTTTATAGTTATTGGCACATTATATGTCCCAAAAGAAGTCATTAAAATACCTCTTTAGGACACTGACATTTTTTGTTATTTTGCACTTTTCCACTGTAACTGGGGCATCCAAAGGACATAGAACTCAAATAAAGTGGGGGAGGCCAAGGGGGACTTTTTTTTATTATAATTTTTTAATTACATTTTCTTTGGATCAATAAAAAAAAAAATTAAAAAAATCTGGGTCACTGCTCTTTGCATTCTGGGAGTGTTTGATGCAGGCATCCTGGGAAACTGGATGAGGAGGGGGGACCCATACTAAATTCTGCTATGGGACCCTATGAGTTTATGTACGCCTATGCTGCACCAATGATAAGTGACTATATTACCTTACATAATACATATAGAATATAAAAAATAACTCCACCCTAAAGAGAAGTATAGATCAGGATATGCCATACATGACTGATGGGTGAGGGTCCCACCTCTGGAAGAATGGGGGTCCCTTGCTCACCAGGCTGATTCTGCAACTCCCATAAACTTCAACAGAGAGAGCCTCACGTGCACAGACACCTCTCTACTCTACTTGCTGTAGAATGTAACATCTTTGGCCACTACCCCCTTGACGAGGTACAGGGGTTTTTCTAAAATGAGAGGCATAAAATTGTGCTGCAGTTTACAACAAGTCTAGGTGCATTCACAGTACCGTAGTGAAAAACTGAGCCAGATGATCCATGGATGCCGATTAATCGACTAATTTTTAAAAACATTTTCACATACCATACTGACTGGCACATCTGAAGTTTTGATCATTGGGTCTGAGTGCTGAGACCTTCTCCAATTGCTAAAACAAAGGGGCAGAAACGCTCAGTTCACTGCTGCACCCCTTTTTTTCTGATCACTTCCACTCAGAGAGTTCACAAAAAAAAGTGCAGGGACTCAGACTTTATTATGAACCCAGTACTTTGCTCACATGTAGAGTGGGGTCTCAGTACTCGAGCACTGATATGTCAACGTTTTGAAAATGGTACAGTGCAGTACAATTCTCTGATTGGCGTAATCAGAATCCCAATATCAACTGCAGACGATGCTTTGACACCACATTGTGCAGTTGGCTATGTGCAATACCTGGACCTGAGAGTACTACAATTTTAAATAGATATGTATGTATTATATTGTATTATATGTTACTACCAGTTAAGGATGTGGATGGCAATGCTTGGCAAGGATCAAGGCTAATCACCCTGTTCCTCCCACCTTGGTATTAGTGGGCTGGTCCTGTTTCCTGCCAGGATGGGGAGCTCCAGAGCAGCCTTAGGAAGGGGAGGAAGCACACTGCCGAGCTCCTGCTCCTAAGAAGGAATCTTCAAAGAGAATAATAGTCTGACAGCACAGTGACCAGAGGAGACCAGCATGTAAAAGACCCTGCTGTGAGGTGAGGGCCTATACCCACCACCCACACTACTACTAGGCCAGTACAACCCGAGCTAAACCGCAGTCATCCAACCTGTCTCCATCATCCTTACTGATGCCAGAGAATTGCACTTTGAAATTGCTGATCTTGAATGCATAATGAAATTGAATCAGCCTTAGGGCTCATGCGCACAACCGTATGTATTTTGCAGTCCGCAAAAAACGGATCCACAAGAAAATACGGAGGACGTCCGTGTGCATTCCGTATTTTGCGGAATGGAACAGCTGGAACCCTAATAGAACAGTCCTATACTTGTCTGTAATGCGGACAATATTAGGACATGTTCTATTTTTTTTGTGGAACGGAAATACGGACATACGGAAACGGAATACACACAGAGTAACTTCCGTTTTTTCTGCGGACCCATCGAAATGAAAAGTTCCACATACGGTCCACAAAAAGAACGGAACGGACAAGGAAAGAAAATACGTTCGGGTGCATGAGCCCTTAGGCCTCATGCACACGGCCGCTGTGCGTCCGTTCCGTGCATTGGGGACCACAATTTGCGGTCCCCAATGCATGGGCAACATCCGTGCGGCGGCCGGGACGGATCGAGACCCATTTAACTTGAAAGGGTCCATGATCCGTCCGCACCGTAAAAAATAGAACATGTTCTATTTTTTGGCGGTGCAGAGGCACGGACCGAAACGCCACGGAAGCACTCCGTAGTGCTTCTGTAGGCTTCCGATTCGTGCTTCCATTCCGCACTGCACCTCATCTCCCGGATTGCGGACCCATTCAAGTGAATGGGTCCGCATCCGTGTTGCGGGGTGCACACGGCCGGTGCCCATGTAATGCGGACCCGCCAAATGCAACGGCCGTCTGAATGAGGCCTTAGTGTGGGCCACCCTGGTTTATGGGCCATGTTTCAATGGCAAACACTGCAGCCCTCTACAGTTAAACCACTAGTTGTGGTCTGGCTTTGTAATGCGACTTCAGCTTGCGATGAGTCTCTGTAGTCCCTTCCGCACTATATCGCTCAGTGGACTATTGCCTGCACTTTATTCTGCAGGCAATCTGCCTTTGCAGCGACCCGGGAAGGGAGAAGGAAATGACAGAAGGGTTGTGGTGGCAAGGATAGGAGTTATAGTAGTCATGGTAGCTGCCCTCACTCTGGTGCTCCCTGGGCTGTGCACTAAAGGGGAAAACTGTGCATCCATGCGGGTTTTCAGATATAGGGCTCCGTTAAAGTACTGGTAGAGGCGGAGTGGTAGTGCAAGGCAATGATGTGGCTGCAGTTGGGAGTAACCAGTCCACTGTAATTTACAGAGGCAATACAGGCACTTGTAGAGTAAGCTCATTCTCTTAAGATTACATGCGTCGTTTTTCCAAGATCGTATATGGGGATATAGGTAGCACAATGGGTGTAAATTCCCTCTCACAATAAATCCTCACTTTCAAAACACTACAATGCCCAACTGTGGGGTATAGTCTTTTAAAAGATGGCCAGGGTGGCAGAGTGCCCGACACTTCTCCCAACCAAATGCAATGAAATCCACAGCCTCAATATATGCATTATCTTGCACTGACATTTTGTCCATGCACTGTCCCCTTGTAATGGCCTTCAAGTAACTTCTGTAAGATTCAATGCTTACTTATCTCTGAGGTTGTCACAGTACTGGTGTAACCCTGTCTGCTGCTTCTCTCTCAGACACCAGCTATACACACCCTAGCTGCTCACACTGTTTGCTAGCTGCCCTCACTCTACTGCAGCTCCTAGCTTAGAGGAGTGGGGCCAGCCCATACCTAGCAACTGAGTCTAAGGAAAGAAAGGTTACACAGCCCCTTTTAGCGGTGAACCACCCGGTCACTGCACTTCTGTGTACAGAACTCGCATTTATCCTTCTCGCTAACACTCTGCCTGGCCTCTACCTGCCCAGATTAAAACAGCCTCCCCAGCAGTCTCCTGAAATTAGGTTCTACACCCTTCTGCTGGACATTTCAGATATACAGTACTTACTGTCACCATCTCTTTTAGGGCGCATCTATTGTGTCACTCTCCACCAATTATGGTGCACAGGGCAGTACTTCCCTATTGCCATCCCAGACAGGTTACAGGTAACTAATGCTTGTAGCTAGGTGGACCACCAGAACCTATAAAAGTATAAATGAGCTAAAAAATACATTACTATAGAATACAACAATGCAGTGAGTAGACTCTGCTGGTAGACCTTTAGAGAGTTGAGAAAACATGCTAAACCCAGTCCAACTCATGCAAGCAGTTCACATTAGTCTCATCTTGGCTACAAACAAACAAGCAATAACAGCCCCAAACTTGTCCAGAGGGGGGTGCTCCACCACCTTACATTTCCACGCCCAAGGCAAGAAAAATAGCACAGTAACTAAATCACTCCAGTAAAATTTATTTGTGCTACAAATGTCTTCATTATATGGATATGACAACAGCCAACAAGAATTTATTTCCACTTTATAAGTTTGCACTAAAGGGGCTGACCTCACTTGGCCGGGTTTACGGAAATTGCTGAGCGTGCGGCCACTCCACTGGCCATGGCAGTGAATGGGAACTACACAAATAACGTAGCACAGCAAGCTAGGATGTTTCCATATCTTGGAAGTTATGGAAGCGGTGAACTTATCTTGCTACTCTGTTTATGTAACTGACATTCACTGCAATGGGAGTTACGTAAACCGCAGAACGCCGATCCGCTCGGCTGTTTCCGTAAACCTGTCCAACTGGGGCTGACGCCAGACCCATCTCGCCATAGAAATGGTGGGATGATACAACCTCTCTAATTCACTTTTCTCTCATTTCTAATCATTGAGGTCATTTTGTAATTGTGCGTCAGTCTTATTCATTCCTTGATGATGTCCTAGTCGATACCGCCGGTATCAGTCCCATTTCATATAATTGAAGAATTTACGTGATCATCTTGCTCCATGTTTTCCACTAAGACGTTTTCCTCGCGTGCCACAGCCGCGCCACTTCTGTCAAAGTATATTGTGTTGTCGAAACCATTCTCTGGTTGTGGCTTGTTCCTTCTCCTCCTGTATATGAAGACGACTGCGGTGGCGATTCCGGCAACGATAAGTACGACAAGAACAACCAGAACAATGGTCCTGCCATATGAGCCATGTGAGGGCTTTTCTTCTGTAAAAGAAAATATGGATTAGGCTACATGCACACGACCGTTCCGTTTTTTGATGTCCGCGAACCGCGGATCCGTAAAAAAAACGGAAGCCGCCCATGTGCCGTCTGCAATTTGCGGAACGGAACGGGCGGCCCATTGTAGAAATGCCTATTCTTGTCCGCAAAACGGACAAGAATAGGACATGCTATATTATTTTTGCTGGGCCAAGGAACGGAGCAAAGGATGCGGACAGCACACGGAGTGCTGTCCGCATCTTTTGCGGCCCCATTGAAGTGAATTGGTCCACACCCGAGCCGCAAAAACTGCGGCTCGGATGCGGACCCGAAAAACTGTCATGTGCATGAGGCCTTAGAAAGCTTTCCCATACATAATGTCTACTGACAGAGGCGACACTGCATAATGTCCAGCAGAGTAAAAATACGATAGTTAGCATTTTAGAGAAATATGTATTCTTAGTATTAGTATAATGCACGCCCAATGGGTTCTATAGACTTATAATTAGTGTCCGTCATTTGGATGGAAATAATAGAGCTGCATGCAGCACCAATTTTGTGATCAAAGACTGGACAGAGCATCTGATGCACATGTGAACAGAGCCTTAAAGAATTTTGTGACTGCTGGATAGACCATCAACATCAGATCGACGGCGTCAGCTGTTACCTTGTAGCTCTGGAAGTCGGCGCTGGAACTATACAACTATGTCTATTGCCTAAGGGACAGAGCTGGTAACTTCATTCACTTCAATGGGAGCAGCGATGCAGTTACCAGCTCCATCACTACACTGCATTCCGGTGACAAGTTCTGGCGCTGGAGCTACAAGGTAACAGCTAATAGGCAGAGATGCAGGGTATTGGATCCCGCCAATCTGATATTGAGGACCTATCCTGAGGACATCAAAATCAAAATCCTGGACAACTCCTTGAAAACCTCAGTATTTAAGCAGAGAAACATTAAAATCACAGTCTCTCCATGGATACACAGATCATGTAAAGGGGTTGTCACATCTCAGACATTGGGGGTATGTCGCTAGGATATGCCCCCAATGTCTTATAGGTGTGGGTCCCGCACTCCATTCACTCCTATAGGAAGCGCATAATGCAAGTGTGTACGCCGCTTCACTCACTTCTATGGGGCTGACGGAAATAGCAAGAGCCAGCACTCGGTTATATTCGGCGCTCTCATAGGCATGAATGCCAGGCAGCTGTGCATGTGCGGTGCACCCTACGGGACTTTACGGGCCCCGATCTAAGTGTAGGTGCAGGTCCCATAGGTGGGACCCACACTTATCAGACATTGGGGGCATATCCTAACAATATGCCCCCAATGTCTGAGATAGGACAACCCCTTTAAGTACTTACAAATTTGTATTACACTTTTATACAATTTTTATACAATTTCACCCATTCACACAAGCTGACCATACGCATCAGATAAATGCTGGCTGAACCCACCAATTTTGGTGGGACCAGCTGATCATGTAATGTGTATGATTGCCTCCTGACTTTCTCCTGAAAGATGATATCGGTGGAAAATAACTTTTATATCAAAAAAGAGAATTGAGTGATTGAGGCTAGCTAGATCTCCAAGGTAACATAGTAACATAGTACATAAGGCCGAAAAAAGACATTTGTCCTTCCAGTTCGGCCTGTCATCCTGCAAGTTGATCCAGAGGAAGGCAAAAAAAAAACCTGTGAGGTAGAAGCCAATTTTTCCCCACTTTAGGGGAATAAAAAATTCCTTTCCGACTCCAATCAGGCAATCAGAATAACTCCCTGGATCAACGACCCCTCTCTAGTAGCTATATCCTGTAATATTATTACGCTCCAGAAATACGTCCAGGCCCCTCTTGAATTCCTTTATTGTACTCACCATCACCACCTCCTCAGAGTTCCATAGTCTCACTGCTCTTACCGTAAAGAATCCTCTTCTATGTTTGTGTACAAACCTTCTTTCCTCCAGACGCAGAGGATGTCCCCTCGTCACAGTCACAGTCCTGGGGATAAATAGATGATGGGAGAGATCTCTGTACTGACCCCTGATATATTTATACATAGTAATTAGATCTCCCCTCAGTCGTCTTTTTTCTAAAGTGAATAACCCTAATTTTGATAATCTTTCAGGGTACTGTAGTTGCCCCATTCCAGTTATTACTTTAGTTGCCCTCCTCTGGACCCTCTCCAGCTCTGCTATGTCTGCCTTGTTTACAGGAGCCCAGAACTGTACACAGTACTCCATGTGTGGTCTGACTAGCGATTTGTAAAGTGGCAGGAATATGTTCTCATCACGGACATCTATGCCCCTTTTGATGCAACCCATTATCTTATTGGCCTTGGCAGCAGCTGCCTGACACTGGTTTTTGCAGCTTAGTTTGCTGTTTATCAAAATTCCTAGATCCTTTTCCATGTCAGTGTTACCGAGTGTTTTACCATTTAGTATGTACGGGTGACTTGCATTATTCCTTCCCATGTGCATAACTTTACATTTGTCAGTGTTAAACCTCATCTGCCACTTATCTGCCCAAGCCTGCAATCTATCCAGATCCCTCTGTAGTAGTATACTGTCCTCTTCAGTGTTAATTACATTACATAGTTTAGTGTCATCTGCGAAAATTGATACTTTACTATGCAAGCCTTCTACAAGATCATAAATTAATTAATTGAAGAGAATAGGGCCCAATACTGACCCCTGAGGTACTCCACTAGTGACAGTGACCCAATCTGAGTGTGTACCGTTAATAACCACCCTCTGTTTTCTATCACTCCGCCAGTTACTTACCCACTTACAGACGTTTTCTCCCAGTCCGAGCATTCTCATTTTATATACTAACCTTTTATGTGGTACAGTGTCAAATGCTTTGGAGAAGTCCAGATACACGACATCCATTGATTCGCCGCTGTCAAGTCTAGAACTTACCTCCTCATAGAAACTGATTAAATTAGTTTGGCATGACCGATCCCTCAGGAAGCCATGCTGATATGGCGTTATTTGCTTATTTCCCTTGAGATGCTCTAAGAGCATCTCTCAGAAAACCTTCAAACAGTTTACCCCCAACAGATGTTAAACTTACCGGCCTATAGTTTCCAGGCTCTGTTTTTGGACCCTTTTTGAATATTGGCACCACATTTGCTATGCGCCAATCCTGTGGGACATTCCCTGTCAGTATAGAGTCCGCAAATATCAGAAATAAGGGTCTGGCTATGACATTACTTAATTCCCTTAGGATATGGGGGTGTATGCCATCCGGTCCTGGCGATTTGTCTATTTTAATATTTTTAAGTCGCTGATGTACTTCTTCCTGGGTCAGACAGGACACTTTTAATGGGGAATTTGTTTTTACATTCTGCATGTTATCTGACAGTTTATTTTCCTCAGTGAATACATTGGAGAAAAAAATATTTAACAGCTTTGCTTTCTCCTCGTCGCTCTCTGCGACTCCCCCCTCATTACTCTTTAAAGGGCCGACACCTTCAGATTTATACTTTTTAACATTTATATAATTTAAGAACATTTTAGGGTTAGTTTTACTCTCTTTGGCAATTAATCTCTCGGTCTCTAGTTTGGCCGCTTTTTTTTGTTTTTTACATATTCTATTTTTTCCCTTATAGTTTTTCAGTGCTTCCTCGCTGCCCTCCTGTTTTAGTGATTTATATGCTGTCTTTTTGTCATTTATTGCTTTCTTTACAGTTTTATTTATCCACATTGGTTTCTTTTTGTTCCTTAACCTTTTATTCCCATACGGTATGTACCTCTCACAATGAGATTTTAGGATGCTTTTAAAAGATATCCCATTTTGTGGCTGTATTTTTATTTTTGAGGACTTTGTCCCAGTTAGTTAGGCCTATGGCCTCTCTTAGTTGGCTAAATTTAGCTTTTTTGAAGTTTGGTATTTTTGTTCCTCCCTGTAGAAACGCTCTTTTGAATGATAATTGGAAGGTTATTACTTTATGGTCACTATTTCCCAGGTGTCCCCCAACCTGCGCGTCTGTTGTTCTGTCAGGCCTATTGGTTAATACTAAGTCCAGTATGACCGTCCCTCTAGTCGGGTCCTGAACCAGTTGGGAGAGGTAATTGTCTTTGGTTATTGCCAAGAACCTGTTTCCTTTATGAGATGTAGAGCTTTCAGTTTCCCGGTCTATATCTGAGTAGTTGAAGTCCCCCATAATAACCACCTCATTATGATTTGCCGCCTCGTCTATCTCGTTTAGTAGTAGATTTTCTGTGGACTCTGGTATATTAGGTGGTTTATAGTAAACTCCTATTAGTAATTTAGGTGGCAGAGGTCCCAGGGTATGTGCCCCATGTGCCCTGCCTATACCCAAGCCAGAGCGACATGAAATATATTAGAGGTATAGATGTGTTTTTTAAAGTACCTGGTTTCTCTACTAGCGTCTCTGTTGGCAGCGGATCTGTAAACACAAGATACAACAGGTTATAAATGAGATTTTTGTGTATATAGAATAAAAAAATAACAAATGTATTACAATTTAAACACATTTTTATAGACATACCTCCCAACTATGAGTCAGACCCCCACTAAGCCTAAGGATAGGCCTAAGCGTGCATTCACACAACCATAAGTGTTTTGCGGTCCGCAGATTGCGCATCCGCAAAACACGGATACCGGCCGTGTGCGTTCCGCATTTTGCAGACCGCACATGGCAGGCGCTATATAGAAAATGCCTATACTTGTCCGTAACCGCGGACAAGAATAGGACATGCTCCATATTTTTTGCGGGGTCGTGGAACAGTACAACACGGTGTGCTGTTCGCATCTTTTGCGGCCCCCGCATCTTTTGCGGAAGGGATGCGGATGCATTTATACGGTCGTGTGAATGCACCCTAAGGATACAGTAATCCAGAAAGCCAATTAAACATACATTTTATAATAATTTTCCCAAAAAAGATACAGGGTTATAACCACTTACTTTTTACTGTCTTACATATGTACCCACGGTGTCCAGAGCACCATGAGATATCCCATGTTCCTTTTTTGGCATTCATCATCACACATTGTGAAGATAGATCTTCAGAGGGGACCTCATTTTTCCAGTTTACAAAGTCCATGGGTGTATTGTCTAACCAAAGCCACCTGTCTAGAAACAGATGTTATCTTCTTCTAAAAAGTTGTCAATTTTCACCATCTTATACAGTACCGTATGTTGTAATAGACAATGCATCATTAAAGGTGTTCTTCATCCAACTTTACACCTACATTCAGACTACATGGAACTATACCTCAAGTTCAATGTTTAAAGAGAAGGTGTCAGCTATATATTCTTTCTAATCTATTTTTTTTATATATATTCTTGATTGTAGACTATTTAAAGTCTATTTTCTGTATAGGGTTATGGGGGCTGCTATCTCGCCTGATCTGATTCAGAGATATGCCTTACAGCAATGACATGGACCAGAGGAACCTATAGTCTGCAGATGACCCTCTAAATTTTATGTGAGAGTGTTGTGGGTATGCTCCTTGACCTGCACAGAAGTCATTGTGCAGCGAGGAGGAGTAAATAAGCTTTGGCCATTACCTATTGTGAATGGTCTATCCTGGTTTTTTTTCATTATTTTTTTTTTTACATAGGCATTAGCTTTCATTGTAATCCTGCCTACAATGATAATGTGATGACTGCTGAGAAATGATTTCTGCAGAATAAGAAGTATCAACCTGTTAAGAGACTCAGTGGCCAAAATTAAAACTGACAAATTTCATATGTTTATGCCATTACAACGCTCTTCTTCTACCAGCCCCTCTTTCTTGATTGACAGGGCCAGTGGTGATGGCTTTGTAGGAACCTGGCCTTCTAAATCAAAAAGGAGAGGGAGGCTCTGGCAGAGGAATGCAAATTAATCAGAAAGGCCATCACAGTAATACAAAATGAAAGGAGGGAAGGGATAAGATAGAAATAAATGGTCTTCAATACCTTCCAGATCCTTGTAAAGTCCAATCCAAAATGCTCTATCCTGGTCACTGAGCAACTCAGTATGACGAAGGAGGAAATTTAATTCAGTTGAGTCTTCAATGGAAGCTAAACGGGCACCTAAACAAGTAAGATTCACATTAATAATTCTGCTTGCTTGGAACTGCTGTTCCTCAAGGGACAAGGTATTACACAATATATTCAGTGATCTGATGCTGCTTTACATATAATTTACACCTATCCCTTTCAGGACTAAGGCTTTCAAATGCGTAAATGTTCCCACAAAACATCACGTTTTGGAATTGTAATGCCCCAGAGTGGTTAACCTAGTGTCATCCTGTGTATTTATTTCCAGGCCTTTTATAATGTGCATTTCCTATTTTGCAACTGTTATGTTTAAGTGTAATATGCCTGGTCCATCAGACTGTTGGTAATTCAGGGAGGGGAAGGGGAGCACCTCTCCGCTCCAAAGGACCCCTATATCGTAACCTGAACTTGTAAGAAAAACACTCAGACAACCAAATTAACTTTTGGCTGGGTGATGATCGGCCACAGCTTGTTTATTTAAGACAGCAAAACTCAAGTACTGTAAACTTGGAGTGGTATGCCAACCGCCGGACTCACGGCGGGCAAGTACGCCAACAGCTATCACCAACTCTCCGTTGTATCAAATGCCGCCAGCTGTGACTTCGTAGCTTGAAATCAGACTGCAGCTCTCGTAAGAAAAGAAAAGAACATAACCAAGTATTCAACCATAAAACTCTTCAACCAACTGCCTATTACCAGAAAAGTAACCACTTAAGGGAGGGAGGGCGGGCAACTTGGCTTCCACAGACAAGAGGAAGTGCAGTGGCCGGGGTAAGGTATATATCACCTCCTGAGAAGGAGGGATTACTGCTCCTTCCCACCCCTATTGGCATGATACAATTTTAAGGAGGTGCACTTTGTGTTAACCCTTGATGTCCCTCTTACTAAACCACAACAACCCATAATCCATTATAGGGGCAACTTGACCCCCCCCCCCCCCCCCCACATAACTAGGGGAAATTGGAAGGGGGACCACCAGTCCCTAAGCACCCTCCCTAATCTGTCAGGCGCTTGCCAGCAGGTGGCAGCATAAATGGCAGAGCTACAGGGACATAGAGTGGAACCTTCTCTTCCATTCTAACATCCCCCCTCTGTGGTGTGGTGGGTGTGTCCCACTGCCTGCAGGAAGGGTTGGGACCAGTTAGTTCCAGTTTAGGTCTTCCCTAGACAGGGGAAGGGTGTGCAGCAGGTGCACGTCTTGTAGGACGTGCCTTGCCCAGGCCAGCTGGAGCACCTTCAGCTCAGCTGGACATGGAGGCAATAAGCTTAGAGCCTCAAGTGCCAGGAGAGAGAGACTCCCTGGTTTAGCAGAATTCAGAGTCAGACTACAAGAGACAAGTTGAAGCATCCAGAGAAAGCTAAGTTATACAGCTATCCTGTCAGTACAGCAGAGCACCAACACGTGCACCAACATTAAGGGAAATTTAAGCCACCCTACACCATTCTGGCATTCTTACACCTGGGTACCATCTACAATATCACTAAAAGGGGCCCTGTGCCCTTGTTGCTTCACTGCAACTGGCGTCACTAAAAAAAGTAAACTTATTTCTCTTAAAGGGACCCCTTGCCGCTGCCGTGTGTCACAGAATGTTGCTATGTAAGGTTGAATGTGCTTTATATGCGTCTGATATAAAGCACATTTCCTCAGGTTTTTCTGTCCTCCTCATGCTGTTCGGGGCTGTGTGCTGACGGCGCCGCTTCCGAGACTCGCGCCGCGGTCTCCCTGGATGACGTCACCAGTGACGTCACCGCTCTGCAGCTCCCTCGCCGGCAGCTGTCACTGCAGCGCTCGCATCCCTACAGGAGAGGGGAGGGGGGAGGGAGGAAGTCAATGACCCGTTTGAGGGTACATTCTGTTCGTTTTTTCTTTTTCCTGCAGGGAATAATTAATTCCCTGATCTCTGGGGGGAATATCTTCCCCAAGTTAAAAAGAAAAAAAAAAGGGAGGAAAGGGAAGAGTGACAGAAAGTAGGAGTGTAGTGGGCGGCAACATCAAGTTTGATTAATTGGCTGCAAGGGCTCTGCCTTTGGGCGGTCCCTCACACCTCCTTATAAGCCCTCAGTTACCCTCACTCAGTCTCTGGTTGTGCAGCTTTTTTTAGCAAGCCTCCAGAGTCCTATTGTGCTGAGAGAGATTTTCTCTATCATTTCTGGTGATATTGAGACTTAAACTTTGTTTCTGTTGGTGGGCTTATTCTCAAAATTTTTATTTTTATTTTTTGTCTTCTTATTGCTTAATAGGGGTTTAATCCTCCTCTTCCTTTTTTTCGCAGTCATGTCTTCTCCACGAGACGCTGACCAGCGGAAGGCCACCGCCAAACGCAAACATTTGGCCTGCTTCAACTGTGATACCCCCTTAGATGACGACTGCCAATACTCAAGATGTGACAGCTGCCGTTCCCGTACCACTGCTGAACCCACGATGCAGGAGATGTATCAGTGGGCTAGATGCTATGTGGATGATTCTATCAAGGGGGTGGTCAAGCTTTTAAATGAGAGGTTGCCAGGACCCTCCCAGACTCCTATGGAGGTCACCGCACCAAGCGAGAGACCCGCTGTTGTTTCAGTGGGTTCATCTTCCTCGGACGAGGAAGAGTTAACCTCATGTTTTTTTCCGCCAGAAAAAACTCAAAAGCTTCTAAAGTCCATCCGGTCGGGGGACCAGGATGTTGACATTGGGGAGTCCTCCAATCCCGCTGGTCGGGCACAGCGTGTCTTCAAAGCGGATGAGACCCTCCGTTCAGTCATGCGTACTGAATGGAAGAAACTGGAGAAAGGACCAGTCCTGACTCGCAAATTTAAAATGATGTTTCCGATGGCGAAACCCTTAATGGAATCGTGGGGTTCCATTCCCAGGGTTGACATGGCCATAGCCAAGTTGTCTAGACGCACTCTGGTGCCCGCAGATGATGGGTCGAGTCTGCAAGACCCTCTTGATAGGAGGGCGGAGTGCACTTTAAGAAGAGGCTATTCAGCCGCTGCAGCTTCAGCTTCTACTGCTATAGCAGCATTTGAGGTGTCGTCCTTCCTGAGGAGTAAGTTAAACCAAATTCAGACCGACGTGGACCAGAGTGTGTCCCGTGATGATATCCTGGCCGCCTTCAAAACGGTGAATCTGGCCATGGACTTTTTATGCGATACTTCGCAGGTGCAGCTAAAGCTAGCGGCCAAGACCATGGGCCTAGTCTCTGCGGCCCGTAGACCCTTATGGCTAAAACCATGGAAGGCAGATAATGCCTGAAAGTATAATTTATGTGGGCTTCCGTTCGAGCCCGATCGGCTTTTTGGGTCCGAGCTGGATAAGATCATGGAGGGCTTCTCTGACAAGAAGGGCAAGAGTCTTCCTCAGCAGCCCTTTTGAGGACGCCCCAGTCAGCATCGAGGCAGCAGACAGGGCCAACAGGCTACTTCCCGTAGAAACTGGGGGGGCAGCGAAGACTTTCGAGGCGCCCCCGCAGACCAACTAAGGAGGCCAATCCCTCCTGACTGCGGGCCTCTCAGAGGCTCTTGGTTTCCCCCTGCTGTCCCCGCCGTTACGCCTCTGGGTTTCCCTGTACCCTCACCCCAGATCCCCGTGGGAGGACGCCTTGCCCATTTCAAAGAGATTTGGTCCCAGGAGATTGCAGACCCCTGGGTTTTAAGCATCATCTCCTCTGGGTATGTCATGGTCTTACCTGCTTGCTGCTCTCCTTCGTTTGACATGTGCTGGCGGCCATCTTGGGTCCTGGGTTTCTTGTAGCCTTCCACCCTGCGGCTCCTCCTTCCCCTGGGAGGAGCTGGATGCCTAGCTCATATATATAGGAGGTCTGTGGCTTCAGTTCCTTGCTTGGTCCCCTTGTGTTCACATGCTTCTAAGACTGCTGCTGCTTCTGGTTCCTGATCCTGGCTTCGTCTGACTACCCTGCTGGTTCCTGATCCTGGCTTCGTCTGACTACCCTGCTGGTTCCTGATCCTGGCTTCGTCTGACTACCCTGCTGGTTCCTGATCCTGGCTTCGTCTGACTACCCTTCTGGTTCCTGACCTCTGGCTTCGCAAAGACTCTGCTCGGTTTCACCATCCGTTTGGACTTTTGCTTTACAGCTTTATTTTCAATAAAGCCTTCTATTTTCACTTATCTCTTGTTGTACGTCTGGTTCATGGTTCCGTGACATTAGGACCAAGCCATGAATTCTGACGGTACAGGGCCATCCTCGCTACCCACGCTGGTTGCCAGACTTGATCAGCAGGATCACCTGTTGGGTCGGTTCGCTGTGGCGTTGCAAACCCTGCTTGAACGCACGGCTCATTTCGCTCCCGTTGCCGATGGGTCGGTTGTCGCTCCTGGGCTCGCTCCTACTGCCGCTCCGGTTGTTGCGCCAGAGTCTACCCCGACACCTGTTGTTGCGCCTGCGGTGTTTCGGGGTATGACCGGTTCTGCCCCTCTTCCACGGCGCTTTGGGGGAGAGCCAACTCAGTGCCGAGGTTTCCTTAACCAGGTGGGCATTTATTTCGAGTTGCTGCCACATGCCTTTCCTACTGAGAGATCAAAGGTGGGCTTCTTGATCTCGCTGCTCTCGGACAAGGCCTTGGCCTGGGCCAGCCCTTTATGGGAGAACAACAATCCGGTGGTTGCCGAGTTTTCCGGTTTTGTTGCTTCTCTTCGGAAGGTATTCGATGTGCCGGCTCGTGCTGCCTCTGCTGCGAAGCTCCTTATGTCCATCAGACAGGGTTCACGATCCGTAGCTGAATACGCCATTGAGTTTCGTACCCTGGCAGCAGAGGTGGGCTGGAATAATGAGGCTCTGGTCGCTGCTTTCTCTCATGGTCTCTCGGATGCCTTGAAGGATGAGGTTGCAGCTAAGGACCTACCAGTTGAGCTCGAGTCTCTTATTTCTTTCCTGATTTTGATTGACACCAGACTCAGGGAGAGACCTTCCTTTAAGGAGAACCTGCGGAGGCCTTCTAACAGATTGGTGCCTACGTTTGCTGTCCCACCCGTGCCTCCCTCTCCTCCCACGCCTCCTGGGGATGACTTGTCTGGGGGTGAACCCATGCAGCTGGGGTTTGCTCGCCTGTCCGAGGGGGAGAGGGCACTCCGGAGACGCGAGGGCCGATGCATGTACTGTGGTCTCGGTGGGCATTTTCGGTTGGCATGTCCGAACCGTCCGGGAAACGCTCGTACCCTGAGATCCTGTCGGGGGCAGATCTTGGGTGGAGTCTCCTCGTCCCCGGTTTCCCGTGTTGACAAACCACTGATCACTGTTGTCCTCTCCTGGGTCGGGGGCTCGGTGACGACCCAGGCGTTGGTGGACTCTGGTGCTGGTGGTTTGTTCATTGATAGTGTGTTCGCTGCCGCCAATTCCATTCCTCTGCAGGCTCGAGGTTCCCCACTGGCTCTTGAGGCGATAGACGGCAGACCCCTTCTGCCGCCACACGTGACTCATGAGACCCTTCCAGTGGGGATAGCCATTGGTGCCGTTCACAGAGAGTCGGTCTGCCTCCAGGTTATTTCGTCTCCACACTACTCGGTGGTCTTGGGGTACCCCTGGCTCCAGAAGCATAATCCGACTTTCGATTGGAGATCGGTCGAGATCCTCTCGTGGTCACCGCAGTGTGGGGCTAGTTGCATCCATGGGTCTGTCAAGTTGCTGTGTACTTCCTCGGACTCTCTGTTGCCTCCTGAATACGAGGAGTACCGGGATGTATTCGATAAGGTGCGCGCGGTTGCCCTACCTCCGCACCGCCCATACGATTGTGCCATAGAGTTACAATCTGGTGCCGTTCCTCCTCGTGGCAAAGTCTATCCACTGTCGGTAGCGGAGAATGAGGCCATGGAGGAGTACGTGAGGGAGGCGCTTTCACGCGGACACATTCGCAAATCTTCGTCCCCGGCAGGGGCTGGATTTTTCTTTGTGAAAAAGAAGGGCGGTGAGTTGAGGCCTTGCATCGATTACAGGGGTCTCAATCGCATCACGATCAAGAACGCTTACCCGATACCCTTGATTTCCGAGCTGTTCGATCGCCTTAAAGGGGCCACGGTCTTTACCAAACTCGACCTGAGGGCGGCATATAACCTGGTAAGGATCAAGGCGGGCGATGAGTGGAAGACCGCGTTTAACACCAGGACCGGTCATTACGAATCCTTGGTTATGCCCTTTGGGTTGTGCAATGCGCCCGCAGTCTTTCAGGAATTCATCAACGATGTTTTCCGTGACCTGTTGCAGCAGTGTGTGGTAGTCTATTTGGATGACATCTTGGTATATTCTGAATCCATGGAGGCCCACATTCTGGATGTCAGACGAGTGTTGCAACGGTTACGAGAGAACAAGCTGTTCGGTAAGCTTGAGAAATGCGAATTTCACCGATCCCAGGTAACCTTCTTAGGTTACATCATTTCCGCTGAGGGGTTCTCCATGGATCCTGAGAAGGTTTCGGCTGTCTTACAGTGGCCCCAGCCCAGTGGTCTTCGTTCCCTGCAGCGCTTTTTGGGCTTCGCCAATTATTATCGGAAGTTCATCAGGGACTTTTCCATGCTGGCCAAGCCTCTCACGGATCTGACCAGGAAGGGCAGTAATTCCCAGGTCTGGCCGCTCGAGGCCATCCGAGCTTTTGAGGCCCTAAAGTCCGCCTTTGTGTCGGCTCCGATTCTGTCGCATCCCAACCCTGGGTTGCCCTTTGTCCTCGAGGTGGACGCGTCTGAGACGGGAGTAGGCGCCCTTCTGTCTCAGCGTAGAACACCAGAGGGTCCTCTGCTTCCTTGTGGGTTTTACTCCCGGAAACTGTCTTCCGCGGAGTGCAACTATCAGATTGGTGACAGGGAGTTATTGGCCATCGTGCAGGCCCTTAAAGAATGGAGGCACTTGCTCGAGGGTTCGGTGGTTCCGGTTCTCATCCTGACGGACCACAAGAATCTGACCTACCTTTCTGAGGCCAAGAGATTGACACCACGTCAGGCCAGATGGGCTCTGTTCTTGTCACGTTTTAATTACGTGGTCTCCTACCTACCCGGTTCCAAGAACATCAGGGCGGATGCCTTATCACGGCAGTACTCCGAGCTGTCCAGGGAGGAGTCGATTTCGACTTCGGTCATACCTCCGAATCAGATCCTGGCCGCCATTCGCACCAGCCTGACCTCTCCCCTGGGTGAGCAGATTTTGGCGGCTCAATCTGGTGCTCCCTCTGGGAGACCCAACGGCAGATGTTTTGTGCCTGAGGAGTTGCGCACTCGGTTGTTGCGAACCTACCATAACTCCAAGACCGCGGGGCATCCTGGAAAGAATCAGCTGTCCTGGGCTGTTTCACGTCTGTTCTGGTGGCCTTCCCTACGTTCCGACATCGCCGCATATGTAGCGGCATGCTCCGTTTGTGCCCAGAGTAAGTCCCCTCGGCACCTTCCGTTGGGCCTTCTGCAACCCATAGCCACCGGGGAGCGCCCATGGTCACACCTGGGGATGGATTTCATTGTGGACCTCCCTGCATCCCGAGGCCATACGGTCATTCTCATGATTGTGGATCGGTTTTCCAAAATGTGCCACTGTGTTCCTCTCAAGAAGTTACCCTCTGCACAAGAGTTGGCCACGATTTTTGCCAGGGAGGTCTTCCGGTTGCACGGTTTGCCTAAGGAGATTGTGTCGGATCGGGGGAGTCAGTTTGTGTCCAGGTTCTGGCGCGCCTTTTGCTCCCAGTTGGGGATTCATCTCTCCTTCTCCTCGGCCTACCACCCTCAGTCCAATGGGGCCGCAGAACGATCCAATCAGGCCTTGGAGCAATTCCTTCGTTGCTATGTCTCCGATCACCAAGACAATTGGGTTGACCTCCTGCCTTGGGCTGAGTTTGCCAGGAACACGGCGGTGAACTCTTCCTCTGGGACGTCTCCCTTCATGGCCAATTATGGGTTCCAACCTGCCGTGTTACCGGAGGTATTCTCTCCCCAGGATATTCCGGCTGTGGAGGATCACCTTTCCGCCCTACGTGCTTCTTGGGTACAGATCCAGAAGTCCCTTGAGGTCTCTGCGCAGCGCCAGAGATTCCAGGCTGATCGCAGACGAGCGCCTGCTCCTTCCTACCAGGTCGGAGACCGTGTATGGTTGTCCACCCGCAACCTCAACCTTCGAGTGCCCACTCCCAAGCTGGCGCCTCGCTTTGTTGGTCCCTTCCGAGTGCTTCGCAGGGTAAACCCGGTAGCCTATGCCCTTGCGCTTCCTCCTGGCATGCGGATCTCCAACGTGTTTCATGTCTCCCTGTTGAAGCCACTGGTGTGTAATCGTTTCACTTCCTCGGTTCCTCGGCCTCGTCCGGTCCAAGTGGGCAATCGTGAGGAATATGAGGTGAGCAATATCCTGGACTCACGCCTGGTCCGCGGTCGGTTGCAGTTTTTGGTCCATTGGCGTGGTTATGGTCCAGAGGAGCGTTCCTGGGTTCCCTCCGCAGATGTCCATGCTCCTGCCTTGCTCCGAGCCTTCCACGCACGCTTCCCTCAGAAACCGTTTTGTGCTCCGCGGAGGAGGGGCCCTTGAGGGGGAGGTACTGTCATGGTCTTACCTGCTTGCTGCTCTCCTTCGTTTGACATGTGCTGGCGGCCATCTTGGGTCCTGGGTTTCTTGTAGCCTTCCACCCTGCGGCTCCTCCTTCCCCTGGGAGGAGCTGGATGCCTAGCTCATATATATAGGAGGTCTGTGGCTTCAGTTCCTTGCTTGGTCCCCTTGTGTTCACATGCTTCTAAGACTGCTGCTGCTTCTGGTTCCTGATCCTGGCTTCGTCTGACTACCCTGCTGGTTCCTGATCCTGGCTTCGTCTGACTACCCTGCTGGTTCCTGATCCTGGCTTCGTCTGACTACCCTGCTGGTTCCTGATCCTGGCTTCGTCTGACTACCCTTCTGGTTCCTGACCTCTGGCTTCGCAAAGACTCTGCTCGGTTTCACCATCCGTTTGGACTTTTGCTTTACAGCTTTATTTTCAATAAAGCCTTCTATTTTCACTTATCTCTTGTTGTACGTCTGGTTCATGGTTCCGTGACAGGGTACCTGATAGATTTCGCCTCTCTCCCCCAAGAAAGATTCCTCATCAATCGGGGCTTTCAGCCTCCCAAACAAAGGATTTTAGAATCCTACATCCAGGACTATATTTCAAAGGGGGCTCTAGAGGAGGTTGCGGCAGGGGAGCAGGGCCTAGGGATCTATTCACCAGTATTTCTGGTTCCCAAAAAGACAGGCGATCTCTGGATGATAATCGATTTAAGACATCTCAATCGATTCATAAAGAGACCAAGGTTTCGTATGGAAACCATAAGGTTCCTCCCAAACTCGAAATTCCCTGAGATGGTGGTTCCATCTCCCTGCAGGGAAGTCTATGACCCAACCAGTTTGGCTCATATTGACTACAGACGCGTCCCTAGTAGGCTGGGGCGCTCATCTAGACGGTTCCACAGTTCGGGGAACTTGGTCTCTCATGGAGCAGCGTCTCTCCTCCAATCTCCGAGAGATGCGAGCTATCCGGCTAGCCCTCCTTCACTTCGCCCCTCAAATCCGGGGCAAAGCGGTGAAAGTACAGTCAGACAATATGACTGCTGTTCTTTACATAAACAAACAGGGAGGCACGAGATCCCTACCCCTTCTTGCAGAGATCGGGGTAATTCTACGGTGGGCAGAGTTGAACCTATCCCATCTATCTGCCACCCACATTCGGGGGTCCCTCAACATCAATTGCAGATCGTTTAAGCCGCGGATTACCGACCATGGAGTGGTCTCTGCGTCCGGAGATCTTCAAGCAGATAGTCCAGAGATGGGGATTACCGGAGGTGGATCTCATGGCAACCAGGTTCAACGCCAAGGTACAAAGGTTCTGCTCTCTATACAGGGAGGACAACCCCCTGGCGATAGATGCTCTGTCGATACCGTGGAGGTTCAGGCTGGCTTACATCTTCCCTCCCTTTTCCATGATACCGAGGGTATTGATGAAGATTCGTCAGGATCAGGCCTCGGTAATAGCCATCATTCCGTTCTGGCCCAAGAGATCCTGGTTTACCCAGCTCATTCAGATGAGTCGGGGACAATACTGGAGACTCGCCCCGGAGCAGACCCTGGTGTCGTGGGACACACATCTCTGCCCAGATCTGCACAGATTCAACCTGACAGCCTGGAGGTTGATCAGTCCCTTCCCAGAGTAGAAGGGCTCTCTGAGGCGGTCCTGAGAACGTTATCACATTCAAGAGCGGAACCCACTAAGAAGGCCTACTCCAGAGTGATGAGAATCTTCACCTTATGGTGTGATTCTAACCAGGTGGCGTCTGCAGATCCGCCCCTTTCCGCCATATTACAGTTCCTTCAGGATGGACTAGACAAGGGCCTTGCTCCGGCCACTTTGAAGGTACAAGTTTTTGCCATCTTGGCCTGTTTAAACAGGCCATATTCTCGGGACCCGCTCATCCAACGCTTCCTTAAAGGAGCTGAGAGATTAAGGCCTACAATACTGAGACCCATTCCTCAGTGGGATCTTTCAGTAGTGCTCAATGGGTTAGCATCTCCCCCCTTTGAGCCATTGGAGGAGGTCGGGTTCAAGTTTGTCACCTTAAAGACAGTCTTTCTGCTAGCTGTGACTTCAGCTAAGAGGGTTTCGGAGTTACAAGCCTTTTCGGCTCTGCATCCATATATAACCTTTTTGCAGGACCGGGTTCTCCTAAAATTCTTACCCTACTTCAGACCTAAGGTGTTATCCTTTCAGAATATCAATCAGGTAATTTCTTTACCAGTCTTATTTTCTTCCGCCTCCTCCGATGTTCCTGTCAGACATCCTCTGGACATTTTGAGATGCCTCCAGACCTATGTGGATAGGTCCAGGGAGTTCAGGATTGATGAGAATCTCTTCATCCTGTTTGCCGGTAAATCTAAAGGCCGTAAAGCGTCTAAGGTTTCCATTAGTCGCTGGATCAGGGAAGCCATTAGGGAGTCTTTTCTGTCTCAAACTCTGGACCCTCCAGAGTTCGTTAAGGCCCATTCTACTAGGGCCGTTTCAACCTCAGTGGCAGAAAGAAACCAACTTCCCTTAGAGCTAATCTGCAAGTCGGCTTCCTGGAGCTCCGAATCAACCTTTATCTCGCACTACAGAGTCGGTGCTAAGTTTGCGGAGTTTTCGGCCTTTGGGCAGACTATTTTTGATTCTGCCAGGCAGGAAGGCCCTCCCTAGGGGTTCTTCTCGTTATCTCCCAATCTGTGCTGCTGGTAGGACGGAAGGGAATCGTTAATTTCTAACGATAATTTGTTTTCCCTTAGTCCTAACAGCAGCACACAAATTTCCCACCCTAAGTACGTATGCTTGCTGAAAACACGGTGGTTGGGGGGTAGTTCCCTCCTTTTGAGGGAGTGGGAACTCTTGTTATTGGTTCTTGGGCTCATTAAAAATTCCGCCGGTCCTACCAGTCCACAGGGGGCAGTTAACCCCATCTGTGCTGCTGTTAGGACTAAGGGAAAACAAATTATCGTTAGAAATTAACAATTTTTGCTCATTGAATCAAAACAGTAGCGTAATATAATTCTCTGTTTCTGGTAAATGACAATACCGAACATGTATATTATTCCCAATATACAGCACAATGCTATTATATTGTATACTGCTCCAGATCAAAGGTCCTCTTAACCACCTCAGCTCCCCTAGCTTAAACACCCTTAATGACCAGGCCACTTTTTACACTTCTGCACTACACTACTTTCACCGTTTATTGCTCGGTCATGCAACTTACCACCCAAATGAATTTTACCTCCTTTTTTTCTCACTAATAGAGCTTTCATTTGGTGGTATTTCATTGCTGCTGGCATTTTTACTTTTTTTGTTATTAATCGAAATTTACAGATTTTTTTGCAAAAAAATGAAAATTTTCACTTTCAGTTGTAAAATTTTTCAAAAAAAACGACATCCATATATAAATTTTTCTCTAATTTTATTGCTCTACATGTCTTTGATAAAAAAAAAATGTTTGGGTAAAAGCTATAGCGTTTACAAACTATGGTACAAAAATGTGAATTTCCGCTTTTTGAAGCAGCTCTGACTTTCTGAGCACCTGTCATGTTTCCTGAGGTTCTACAATGCCCAGACAGTAGAAAAACCCCACAAATGACCCCATTTCGGAAAGTAGACACCCTAAGGTATTCGCTGATGGGCATAGTGAGTTCATAGAACTTTTTATTTTTTGTCACAAGTTAGCGGAAAATGATGATTTTTTTTTTTTTCTACAAAGTCTCATATTCCACTAACTTGTGACAAAAAATAAAAACTTCCATGAACTCACTATGCCCATCACGAAATACCTTGGGGTGTCTTATTTCCAAAATGGGGTCACTTGTGGGGTAGTTATACTGCCCTGGCAATTTAGGGGCCCTAATGTGTGGGAAGTAGTTTGAAATCAAAATGTGTAAAAAATGAACTGTGAAATCCTAAAGGTGCTCTTTGGAATGTGGGCCCCTTTGCCCACCTAGGCTGCAAAAAAGTGTCACACATGTGGTATCGCCGTACTCAGGAGAAGTTGGGCAATGTGTTTTGGTGTGTCGTTTTACATATACCCATGCTGGGTGAGAGAAATATCTCGGCAAAAGACAACTTTTCCAATTTTTTTATACAAAGTTGGCATTTGACCAAGATATTTATCTCACCCAGCATGGGTATATGTAAAATGACACCCCAAAACACATTGCCCAACTTCTCCTGAGTACGGCGATACCAGATGTGTGACACTTTTTTGCAGCCTAGGTGGGTAAATAGGCCCACATTCCAAAGAGCACCTTTAGGATTTCACAGGTCATTTTTTACACATTTTGATTTCAAACTACTTCCCACACATTAGGGCCCCTAAATTGCCAGGGCAGTATAACTACCCAACAAGTGACCCCATTTTAGAAAGAAGACACCCCAAGGTATTTCGTGATGGGCATAGTGAGTTCATGGAAGTTTTTATTTTTTGTCACTAGTTAGTGGAATATGAGACTTTGTAAGAAAAAAATCATCATTTTCCGCTAACTTGTGACAAAAAATAAAAAATTCTAGGAACTCGCCATGCCCCTCACGGAATACCTTGGGGTGTCTTATTTCCAAAATGGGGTCACTTGTGGGGTAGTTATACTGCCCTGGCAATTTAGGGGCCCTAATGTGTGGGAAGTAGTTTGAAATCAAAATGTGTAAAAAAAAAGATAGAACATGCACTATTCTTGTCTGTTTTGTGGACAAGAATAAGCATTTCTATAATTGACCGCCTGTTCCGTTCTGCAAATTTCGGAATGCACAGGTGCGGCATCCGTGTTTTGCGGATCCGCAATTTATGGACTTCAAAACACGTCGTGGTCATCTGAATGAGCCATTATACAGAGCTTCCTGTTTACATAGGTGCTGTGCAGAGTGGTGAGTCTTTCTCTGCCAAAGTGTCTGTTCAGTGTGTCTGTATGCCCAATAGGTCAGCTACCATTTATCTAGAGTCCACCTTCGTGGTGTTTGCCAGTTTTTGGCACAGTAGTTCCACTAAATCCATAACACTTTGTATGACCTATGTCACTCTGGACCTTCTAAAATGTGTTGGTCCCATGTTCATATGTGCCCACATTGCTGAACTTTGCTGAGAAAAATGCAGTTGTAATATATGCAAATGAGCCTCTAGGAACAATGGGGGCATTCCTGTTGCACCAAAAGGCTCCGCTCTCTCTGCAACTGCAGCGCTCTTTGCACTTTGGTTGACAGGCCAGGCAGTGTAAACATAATCACACCTGGCCCTGTCAATCAAAGTGCAGAGAGCGAGGCAGATGTAGAGAGAGCGGAGCCTCTACACGTAAAGGCAATGCCCCCATTGATCCTTGAGGCTCATTTGCATATATTAAAACATCATTTTTCTTTGAGCACATATGAACATGGGACCAACACAGATGTCTTCAGCTGCCAAGCGCACATTCAACAGGTCAGCCAGTGTTATGGGTATAAACCTGCTGACATATGCCCTTTAAATGCATCTATAGGCAATCAAAGCCACTATACAATGACATTAGTATATGTTACATTTCCTATACTTTTACTATGAAGTAATTTTTGGACTTACCATATTGAACACATTGGAAGGTTGCCTCGTGCCAGCTTGAGGTGGATGATGGTTGGAAAAGATAGCAGTGGTTACGGAAGGGAATCCAAACCTCTGAGGTTTTGTCTGGGCATGTTCCTGGCATTTCAGGTGGGTCAGTGGGAGCGACAACTTTGAGATAAAAAAGAAGACATGCAAAGTTGACAAGCAGTATACATTTTGTTACATGTACTGTATCTACTGTATCTTTCAGCTCATAAGACTTACCTTTGTTTCTTTCAGCTCATAAGACTTACCTTTGTTCACAAAAAAATTATCTGAAAAGGTTACTTTGTATCAATTCCATCAATTGTTCTATTAACCAGAGCCCATCATCATACTTCACATAGTCCCATTGGTTGTTCTACAATCAACAGATCAACAATCTTACCACCTTCAATATAAGGCTAGGGCTACATGGCGAAGTGTGTCGAACAACAAAAAGGGTATGACTACATGTGTCGCATGACATTTTTTGTAATGCGTCAGTCACACAAAAATCTAACCTGGATGTTTTTTTCATGACTGTTGTGTCACAGTGGCAGCATTTGCATGTCGCAGTGCAACACAAAATCACTGCATGTATAGATAAAGTAGGGTAGGTATACATATATATATATATATATATATATCACTGAAGCTAGTAAATGTACCCTTTAAAACGTCACTTTTAATATATATAAGTTAAAATACGACCCACCGAGGTATAGACAAACAAATAAATAAACGTAATAGATATTAGAATTATTGGGACAGATAACCCAATAGGACTATAATCAAGTGATTAGAGGCAAAACAAACAAGGGGTTACCGCTATGCCGTTACTCACTATACCGTAGATCATAGATGGGATGGTTGCTCACGATACCGTAGATCATAGGTGGGATGGACTGGAGAATGATAGGTCCAGAGTCAGATCAGCAGTTCTTACTGGGTGTCAGATGATAGTAGATCGAAGTGACCCGGTATATATCCATAGATAGGCAAAAGATGGGATTGCTGACCCTACCAGCCTATACTATCCCTACCTAAAGCAGGACAGCACTCCCAAGGGAGAACTATCCTACCTATAAACGTAGCCCCTGGAATTAGAATCCCTGCCTGGAAATCCCATGCATGGATGCCCAGTAAAAAAGAAATGGAAGTCCAAGGGTGTCCCAGAATCAAAATCTCCCGACGCGTTTCCCCAGCTTCAATACAAAGGTTTATCAGGGGAGAAAGTGAAAAGCACAATGGCTGTGGCGATAGTGGCCAATGTGATGAGCAGCAGCGCGCATAGATTACCGCCACCAGTTTAAATACCCACTCACCTGATGCGACCGCGTCCTGATGTTACAACTGCGCATGCGCGTGTAGGACGTCGAGCGCATGACGTCACGATACTGTCACGGCTGTATGTGAGCAACAAGAGCATGCACAGAAAATAGAGCTACTGACCGGACCCAAACTAGGGAGGATAAAGGGTGACCCCTGTCAGACCCTCAAAGCTCTCCCTATGCTGCTAAGCCCATGCCCGGATCCAAATGGTGGAACGAGGCATGCCCGCGTACCTAAGACTGATGACCACTGTAACCCCTACAATAGTGGAATGGGCACGGCCACCGGTGCCCTGCTCAGTATATGGAGGGAACCGTGGTCGCCTCGGATCCAGTCAGAAAACACACAGATACACAACAATGTCTGCACACTTAGCTGAAGGAGCTGCAGCCGCAGTGAAGACGGATCCAAAGACAGGCTGGCAATATCCGGAGTACTTGCTGCAGCAGAACACAAGTCCAGTGAAAGGATAGCATACAAGGGAAGATACTCAAGCAAGAGCTACAACTCAAATGAGAAATATAATCCACACACTACAAAAGGAGGAGGGGTGATTTAAAGGCAGGGAAATCAAACGCAGGAGGAACAGCTGGGAGGAAGGAAACAGAAAGTAAAGAGCTCATCACAGGGGCGGAGAAACAGACCAGTGAGAACTCCTCCAAGCTCTGGTAGTGACAGTACCCCCCTCTCTACGGGTGGACTCTGGACACCCAGGACCCACCTTCTCAGGATGAGCCCTATGAAATGCCCTGATGAGGCGAGTGGCTTTAATGTCCGACACCGGAACCCACATCCTCTCCTCAGGACCATAACCCTTCCAATGAACGAGGTACTGAGGAGAACCGCGGACAACGCGAGAGTCCACAATTCTGGAAACTTCAAACTCCAGATTGACATCAACCAAAATCGGAGGAGGAGGCAAAGAGGAGGGTACCGTGGGCTGGACATATGGTTTTAAGAGAGATCTGTGAAATACATTATGTATCTTCCAAACCCGTGGAAGATCAAGACGGAAGGCAACAGGATTGATGACTGACAAGATTTTATAAGGCCCAATAAACTTGGGACCCAATTTCCAGGAGGGAACCTTCAGTTTAATATTTCTTGTAGACAACCACACCAGATCACCCACATTCAGGTCCGGACCAGGCACACGTCTCTTATCAGCCACACGCTTATACTTCTCACTCATCTTTCTAAGATTACTCTGAATCTTTTGCCAAATGGTAGACAAAGACAAGGAAAATCTCTCCTCCTCAGGTAAACCAGAAAGAGCCCCTCCCGAGAATGTCCCAAACTGCGGATGGAACCCATATGCACCAAAGAATGGTGACTTATCAGAAGATTCCTGACGACGGTTGTTCAGAGCAAACTCAGCAAGAGGGAGAAATGAACACCAATCCTCCTGGTTCTCTGCCACAAAACAGCGCAAATATGTCTCCAGATTCTGATTGAGGCGCTCAGTCTGACCATTCGACTGCGGGTGAAAAGCAGAAGAGAAGGACAGCCGAACCCTCAGGCGAGAACAGAAAGCCTTCCAGAATCTGGACACAAACTGCGTGCCTCTATCGGAAACAATATCAGAGGGAATGCCATGCAATTTAACAATATGGTCGACAAAAGCTTGCGCCAACGTTTTAGCATTGGGTAAACCAGGGAAAGGTACGAAATGAGCCATCTTGATAAAACGGTCCACCACCACCAGGATCACCGACTTCCCTGAGGAACGAGGAAGATCCGTGATAAAGTCCATAGACAGGTGTGTCCAAGGACGGGAAGGTATGGGTAACGGGAGAAGGGAACCTGAAGGCCGTGAACGAGGGACCTTAGCGCGAGCGCACGTCTCACAAGCAGCCACAAAACCCTCCACCGACTTACGAAGAGCCGGCCACCAAAATCTCCGAGCAATGAGATCTACCGTGGCTCTACTCCCGGGGTGACCAGCAAGAACAGTATCATGATGCTCCTTGAAGAGTTTGTGACGTAGCTCAGGAGGCACAAACAACTTCCCAGAAGGACAACGGGCAGGTGCCTCAGTCTGGGCAGCCTGGACCTCGGCCTCCAAATCAGAATATAGAGCAGAAACAACTACCCCCTCCGCCAAAATGGGACCCGGGTCCTCGGAGTTTCCTCCTCCCGGAAAACAGCGAGAGAGAGCATCAGCCTTCACATTTTTGATCCCAGGGCGGAATGTAACGACAAAATTGAATCTGGAGAAGAACAGAGACCATCTAGCCTGTCTCGGATTCATATGCCTGGCCGACTCCAAGTATTCCAGATTCTTATGGTCGGTAAAAACGGTGATAGGGTGCCTGGCCCCCTCCAACCAATGGCGCCATTCCTCGAAAGCCAACTTGATGGCCAACAACTCCCTATCTCCCACATCATAGTTTTTCTCTGCCGGGGAGAGTTTTTTAGAGAAAAAGGCACAGGGTCGCCATTTGGCAGGAGAAGGGCCCTGGGACAAAACCGCACCCACACCCACCTCAGAAGCATCCACCTCAACAATAAAAGGTAAGGAAACATCGGGATGCACCAAGACGGGAGCAGATGCAAAACTCTCTTTAATCTTAGAAAAAGCTGCAAGCGCCACCTCCGACCAAGAGGAAAAATCCGCCCCCTTTTTTGTCATGTCAGTGAGGGGTTTGACAACAGAGGAATAATTCAAAATGAACTTTCTGTAATAGTTCGCAAAACCCAGAAAGCGCATCAATGCCTTCTGATTCTCAGGAAGCTCCCACTCAAGTACAGCACGGACCTTCTCCAGATTTGTGCGAAAACCAGAAGCAGAGAGGAGAAAACCCAGAAATTGAATCTCCGATACCATAAAAAGACATTTCTCCAGCTTGGCGTACAATTTATTTTCCCGCAGAATCCGCAGAACCTGAAAAAGATGATCCTGATGGGTCTGAACATCAGGGGAAAAAATCTAAATATCATCAAGATACACCAATACAAATTTCCCCATTAAATGGTAGAAAATACTGTTAACAAAATGCTGAAAGACGGCCGGAGCATTCATCAGGCCGAAAGGCATAACGAGATTCTCGAAATGCCCGTTAGGGGTATTAAAGGCCGTTTTCTATTCATCCCCCTCTCTGACCCTGACCAGGTTGTACGCGCCTCTCAAATCCAATTTGGAAAAAACCTTGGCCCCAACAATTTGGTTGAAGAGGTCCGGGATCAGAGGAAGGGGATAGGGATCGCGAATCGTGATACGGTTCAGCTCCCTAAAATCTAGGCAAGGTCTCAGAGAGCCATCTTTTTTTTTAACAAAAAAAAAACAGCGGCAACAGGTGATTTTGAGGGACGAATATGCCCCTTATCGAGACTCTCGGAGATATAGGTTTGCATTGCGATTCTTTCCGGTTGTGAGAGATTGTAGAGGCGAGCTTTTGGCAGCTTGGCGCCAGGAATGAGGTTAATGAGACAGTCAAACTCCCGGTGAGGAGGTAGCTCCTGAACACCGCTCTCGGAAAACACGTCCGAGAAATCAGAGAGAAATGATGGCACAGTTTTAGTAGACACCTCTGCAAAAGTCGCTGTAAGACAATTCTCTCTACAAAAGTCACTCCACTCATTTATTTGCCTTCCTTGCCAATCAATAGTGGGGTTATGTCTAGTGAGCCAGGGTAACCCCAAAACTAGAGGAGAAGGCAATCCGTTAAGGACAAAACAAGATATATCCTCCACATGAGTGTCACCTACAGCTAACCGGATATTGTGAACAATGCCCTTCAGAGATCTCTGTGAGAGTGGAGCAGAGTCAATAGCAAAAACAGGTATATCCTTTTCTAATGTGCAAACCTGAAAACCATTCATGGCTACAAATTGAGTGTCAATAAGGTTGACGGCCGCTCCACTATCAACAAAAATCTCACAAGAAATGACTTTGCTCTCTAGCGCCACCCTGGCAGACAGGAGAAAACGGGAACTGCAGGTCAGAGGAAAAGCATCAATTCCTACATCAACTTTGCCCAAAGTAGCAGATGAAGCAGAGTTTGATGATTTACCTTTTGAGGTTTTTCTCTTATTATCGCTCTTAGTACAGTTCAAGAATCTCCTAGACGGACAAACATTTGCCAAATGACCTATGCCCCCACAACAAAAACACACCATACTCTGAGGAATAAATCCTCTTTTATCAGGGGCAAGTCGACCTAGCTGCATGGGCTCCTCCTCAGAGGGGAGCGAGACAGGATGAGGCCCCTGCACACAGAATGAGTCCGCACCACTGCCCCTAGACTGACAATGGCTGGACAGAGAGGTCTCGTTTCTTTCTCTTAGACGCCTGTCAAGGCATACCGCCAATGACATGGCAGACTCTAAGGACGTTGGTCTCTCATGGAAAGCAAACGCATCTTTCAATCTCTCTGAGAGACCATGACAGAACTGACTCCGGAGTGCAGCATCATTCCAACCTGAATTAGCTGCCCATCTCCGAAATTCAGAACAATAAAGCTCCGCAGACAGTTTGCTCTGGCATAAAAAACGTAAGTTAGATTCGGCCAGAGCAACACGATCCGGGTCATCATATATCTGCCCCAGGGCCACAAAAAATCCTTCCACGGATCGAAGGGAGGGATCCCCTGATGGCAGCGAAAAAGCCCAAGTCTGAGCATTACCCCTGAGCAGGGAGATGACAATCCTCACCCTCTGCTCCTGATTACCAGAGGAATGGGGACACAAGCAAAAATGGAGTTTGCATGCCTCTCTGAAGCAAACAAAACTCTCACTGCCCCCGGAGAACGTTTCCGGAAGTGAGATCTTTGGCTCGCAACAGACTCCATGGGCCAGAGCAGAGCCCAATGCTTGAAGCTGAGTCATAGATTGACGGAGATCCGCTACCTCCAAAGAAAGACCCTGCATGCGGTCAACCAGGCCAGAAAGCGGATCCATGTAAAAAAAAGACGGTTTTGGTGGATTATAATGTCACGGCTGTATGTGAGCAACAAGAGCATGCACAGAAAATAGAGCTACTGACCGGACCCAAACTAAGGAGGATAAAGGGTGACCCCTGTCAGACCCTCAAAGCTCTCCCTATGCTGCTAAGCCCATGCCCGGATCCAAATGGTGGAACGAGGCATGCCCGCGTACCTAAGACTGATGACCACT
This sequence comes from Bufo bufo, assembly GCF_905171765.1. Taxonomy (NCBI): domain Eukaryota; kingdom Metazoa; phylum Chordata; class Amphibia; order Anura; family Bufonidae; genus Bufo; species Bufo bufo. Next base: position 516,471,303 of record NC_053393.1, read on the forward strand.
GTAACCCCTACAATAGTGGAATGGGCACGGCCACCGGTGCCCTGCTCAGTATATGGAGGGAACTGTGGTCGCCTCGGATTCAGTCAGAAAACACACAGATACACAACAATGTCTGCACACTTAGCTGAAGGAGCTGCAGCCGCAGTGAAGACGGATCCAAAGACAGGCTGGCAATATCCGGAGTACTTGCTGCAGCAGAACACAGGTCCAGTGAAAGGATAGCATACAAGGGAAGATACTCAAGCAAGAGCTACAACTCAAATGAGAAATATAATCCACACACTACAAAAGGAGGAGGGGTGATTTAAAGGCAGGGAAATCAAACGCAGGAGGAACAGCTGGGAGGAAGGAAACAGAAAGTAAAGAGCTCATCACAGGGGCGGAGAAACAGAGCAGTGAGAACTCCTCCAAGCTCTGGTAGTGACAGATACAAGCCCGAGTTCTAACAAGAATCACGGGAAACAGAGCTCATGCGCAGGGACTAGGTCAAGCCCGTAGTCACAGGTCTCGTGTTATCTAGGACGCTGGCTGCCGAGAATAGTAAATCAACGCGGGACGAACATAACACCTGCGTCTCCGCACCATGGCAACCAGAAAACAAATACAATGTCCAAGGGACAACAACACCTAGAGGGGTAAATATATAGGAAAAAAAACAGTAAATCAATTGTTAACATTGGCCCCAGTATGTGGGTATATGAGATCAAATAGAAATACATGTATGAGAAATTCTTGGCTAGAGAAAGATAAAAGCCAAAAATATATGAAATCTCACACATTACGATTATCCTTGACCAGAAATAGATACATATAGGTGGAAATTAGATCATAAGGATCAAATAAGTCCAGATGGACCAAAAAATACAGTAAGAACACATAATGGATCTGTATTAAAGGACATGACCAGGGTATATATTGTCACAAAAAACAAGTATAAGATATAGACTCATTGAGACCCAACGGACTCAGGGACTTAAAGAGGACCTTTCATTAGTTTAAAAACTAAAAACTAACTATATCAGTGGGCAGAGCGGCGCCCAGGGGTCCCCCTGCACTTACTAGTATGTCTGGGCACCGCTCCGTTCGCCCGGTACAGGCTCCGGTGTCTGCAGCTCCCTCTGTTGTACTGGGCGGAGTTTTTGTATTAGGGTTGTCCCTTGCTGCAGCGCTGGCCAATCGTAGCGCACAGCTCATAGCCTGGGAGTCCCAGGCTATGAGCTGTGCGCTACGATTGGCCAGTGCTGCATGCCAAACAGGACCTCCCAAGGCCATTCACCTAAACCAGACAATCTTGAGAATTATTGGCTTTCAGGTCCTTCTGGATAAAGACGGAAAACAAAAGATGGGGTGCCTGAAATCACTAGGGGTGGCCACTGAGTGAAGGCACATTTGCATACACCTCACATTTTGAGTGCAGAAAAAGAATGTCTGGGCTGTAACTGGCACTCACTCACCACTTATGTTTTATGTTTACTGTGTGTTCACTAGGGCTTTTGAGGGTTACGGTGCCCTTGTGGGTACCCCTGTCTGTGGGGTTGTGTGTGACCATATTGGTTCCTAACTCCCTTGCAAACCCTTTGGCCTCTCCCTCTGGAGAGCAGCCATGTCTCGACCTGGGCTCTTGGCAAACACCTGGGATAGCAGCTCAGGTGGAAGCCAGAGCAAGACTGGCACTTCTCCAGCTTCGGCTGTGGGATGGCCCTGGTCCTAAACTCTTGCAGTAGCCTTCTGGCCCGGAGGGTCTGGGACTGGTTTTTGGGTGACCCTTCTTCTGTGCAGAGGGCTGTGATAGACAGTAACCTAGTGCACACTTTGTTGCATGGGTGTAGAAAGGACGTACCTTAGGCTTTTATTAAAAAATAGATGGAAAAAAGTACTGCATGCAGGACTTTTTTTCTGTTTCAATAGAACGGATCTCAGATGGAAATGGCTCAGAGGGATGTCAAATGTGCATAACTGATAAAGGAACCGAAGAACAGAAAAAAAAATGTCGATGTGAAACCAGCCTTAGGCTTTTAGTTAGGATTGAGGAGTATGAAGCTATAAAGAATCATAATAGCTAAAGCCATAATTGAAGGAATCTCGTTTCAATAGGTTTCTTTTCTTTTTTTAATGGTTTGGTTATAATAATAAACAGGTTGATTTTGACAGGGTTAAAAGGGGTTGTCTCATCTAAGACAATGGGGTCATATTGCTAGGATATGCCCCATTGTCTGATAGATGCAGGTCCCAGCAGTGGTCTATATAGAGAACAGAGTGGTGACTGGAGGACTCCAGTCTGGCCTCCACTGAGCGCTCTCCCCATAGAAGTGAATGAGAGCGCAACGTGCAAGACCGGCCACAGATCCCACTCACTTCTATGGGCCCGATGGAAATAGCCAAGCCAGTGCTCGGCTATTTTCGGCGGCCCCATAGATATGAATGGACAGTGGCTGGGCATGCGCAGTGCTCCCTCCACCACTTTTGGGGCTCCGTTTAGGAGATAGGCACGAGGCCCAGCGGTGGGATCCGCACCTATCAGACAGCGATATGCCACCATTGTCTCAGATGAGACAACTTCTTTAATAGAAAGAGAATGTATTCTAGTTTCAATGTTACAATAAGAGACATAGGATTTTATCACAAGACACGGAGGCTTCGTATTGCTTTAACTTCCTTTACTGTTACCATAGCAGCAAAGAAATGAGCATGTCAATCACAAAAGAAACACCATAGTAACCGACTCCTCCCCTTCATCCCAGTATATATGGACTGCACACTCTGGGATCATCCTCTTTCTTTGCTGCTGCCATTGCAGATAAGTATCCTCTTTACCAATACTATGCTTTATGGTCATTGCTTTGATTATATTACGTTTTAGGTGTATTTACATCGCTCCAGGTCGGCCTGTGAGGGGTCTTTTGCCCCTTTCCCACTTCATTGCCACGTTTCTACCTATTTTCGGTAATTTTACTTTCTTTCTCTCCCCCTTTGGGTCCGCTCCCCAGTTCCCTTTTTCATTCGTGGCCGCGCCAGACTTATTACCTTACCGGTTTCTTCCCGCTCCTCTCGGCCTATTCCTGCCCGCTCCGGCATTAAGATCGCGACGCACGAGATTTCCTCCTGCCTCCCTGAGCTCCCGGCACTTGCTATGACGGCCGAAGTCTCGCGATCTGCGAGATTTCGGCCTCCGCTCCCCCAAGCATCGGAGCTCCTATCCTGAGCTGCGGCACTCGAGATCTCGCGAGATCTCGGCTTCTCCTCAGGATTTTCGCGCCGTTTGTCACCGCTTGTGCTCCTGCAGCTCCCGTTCTTGCCCGGTACCGAATCTCCTTAGGTGAGTGTTTATCTTTGCGCCCTGCTTTGTCTATTTGCGCCTCTGGCCCTCATTGCCTTTTCCTCTTTTTTCTTTTAGGTCTTCTTGTGGTCTGGGGTGACTAACTCCTTCCACTTTTCTCATCATGTCCCGCCGCAGTAGTTCTTCTTCAGTTAGGCAGGACCCGGCTGCCCCTTCCCCCAGCCCCCCTAATGCGCCCAGCCTAATTAATAATCCCACACAGGAAAGACATAATGCTGCGCTGCAGCAGTCTATTTCTGAGGCAATCATGGTTGCTATGGGCTCCATGTCCTCAGTGCTATCGCAGTCCATATCTCAGGCCTTATGTGCTCAGCCCCCTAGAGCCACACAGGATCCAATTTTGGACACTGTAAGGCCATCTGCCTCCAGAACATTAAGAACCGATGGTGATCCATCACATGAACACGCGGTTGTCCCGCGAAAAAGAGCCTGCGCACGACAGGCAGAACACTCTCGTGCTTGGAAATCGGCCAGGACCTTACCTGAGCCTTTGTCTGATTCTGATAGAGAATCCATTGAGGAGGTTCAGAATGAGTTTCATTATGACTCAGTGGAGGAGCTTGAGGACGTCGAAACCGACCCTCTAGATTTATTACCAGCTCCTATTCCACCCACACCTACGGTCGACTTACAGGAAGGCCTTCCTATACCTGACGACCTTATGATGGACCCGCTTGGTGCTCCACTATTTAATCCGGATGAGTTACATCATCCCAGATCAGCAGAATGGCTCCCCGCCACTCATGTCGCACACTATTTAGAGGAGAAAATCTGTGCTCCCTTAAGCAAGGAGTCCCGCAGTAAATTGCGAGCGGAATGCCCTCGCCCTTTGATCCCTAATAAGGTGTGTGAAACACCGACTGTGGACCCTAAGATGGTTCAATTCCTTACTAAAACGAAATTTAACCCAAAAAAAGGGCTGGACTCAGCTTTACGAGCAGTTCAGGATAAGCTACTGGACATCACGGGCCCTCTGGCAAAGATCTTTGACATGGCCGAGTCCGCCAAGGCGGAGGGTAGATTGGTAGACCCTGTTGAGTTAGGAGGATGGGTGCAGAGGGCCATTTGCATTGCAGGCAATGTAAATACCTCCTTAGCCATCGAACGGCGTAAAGCCATCTTGATGAAGGTGGAGCCTAAGCTCTCCAACCTGGCACTGTCAGAAGCAGGAAAAAATGCTCAGGGCCTCCTATTCGGAGACTCGTTTATTAAAGAACTGGGCAGATATGTCGGGGCCTTTACGGCTTTAGATAAAGCCCAGACATCAATGAAAAGGGTCTTTAACACCCGTTTTTCCAACAGGGCCGGCAGCTCTAGGGGCCGTCTGTCCGGCCGGTCCGATTTCCATTCCCGTGGTACGGGAAGAGGCTCCTTCAACTATAGATCCTCCCTTCAGGATGCCAGACATCAACCATCCTTCTTCCCATCCAGGGGTTTTTCAGGACGGTCCAGGAGCTACCGTGGAGCCCCATCCTATCGACGACCAGTTGGTAAGTGCCCTCCCCGTCCTACCGTTGCTTTCTTCAACAGGTTGTGTCGGGGGCAGACTCCGTCACTTTTCCAGTGCCTGGTCCGAGATCACCTCAGACCGGTGGGTTTTAGACACCATCATGGGTTTCACTATAGACCTGGTAGCCCATCCAAACCTACTACCTATCCCCAGACACATTCTATTTTCCGGGTCGGTGCAACTACAACTGCACAGAGAACTGAAGGAACTCGTCCTCAAGCATGCGATAGAACGCACTTCACCCCATTCAGCTGCGGTAATCAGCAGTATGTTTCTGGTGCAGAAGAAGGGCGGCCAGTCGCGCCCAGTTATAAACCTAAAGTCTCTCAACTCTATAGTCCAATATCGCCATTTCAAGATGGAGGGCATCCATCTTCTGAGAGACATGCTAATTCCAGGCGATTGGATGGTCAAACTGGACCTCAAGGATGCCTATCTCACGGTCCCGGTGGCTCCAACCTCCAGGAACCTGCTTTGCTTTCCTTGGGGAGACCAACTTTGGCGCTTCACCTGCCTGCCTTTCGGTCTCTCATCCGCCCCTTGGTGCTTCACCAAAGTAATGAAGCCCGTAGTTTCTTGGCTCCGCAGCAGAGGGGTACGCATGATAATTTATCTAGACGATATTCTTATCATAGCACGGAGTCCGTCCCTTCTTCGCTTACATCTGTCCATGACCACCAACCTCTTGTCCAGGTTGGGTTTCATCATAAACCAGGAGAAGTCATACCTCAATCCTTCAACTTCTATAGAGTTCCTGGGATTCAGGATAGATTCCTCTTCTCTGACCCTTCACCTTCCTTTGTCCAAGGTCCGCGCTATTCGCAAAGAACTGCGACATGCACTGCTTCGACCCAAACTATCTCTGCGTCACTTAGCACGCCTGATAGGTCTCCTGGCATCGTCCATCCAGGCCATCTTCCCGGCTCCCTTGCACTACCGAGCTCTCCAGAGACTCAAGATTGCACACCTCCGGACCGGAGCCACATACTCAGACATGGTCACGCTCGATTCAGAAACGAGAGACGAGCTTCTATGGTGGATCCAGAATCTATCAGTCTGGAATGGCAAAGCCCTGCTTGGGCCCCTTCCGGATCTGGTTATAGAATCCGACGCCAGCTTACACGGCTGGGGGGCACATTGCAATGGGATATCCATCGGAGGTCCTTGGTCCCCAGAGGAGTCCCGCCTCCACATAAATGGCCTGGAATTACTGGCAGGATTGTTGGCGATTCGCAGTTTCGCCAACGGCACAGTCACGACCTGTATCAGATTACGGATGGACAATGTCTCCGCGGTCCGATACGTAAACGGGATGGGCGGTACTCGTTCTTCGGTTCTGACTTACCTAGCTCAAGATTTCTGGGAGTTTTGCCTTACCAAAGGCATTGTAGTTATAGCGGAGCACCTTCTGGGGCTCCGCAATGTGGTAGCAGACTGGAATTCTCGATATCTTTCGGATTCCAGCGACTGGAAGTTAGACGAGGGGGTATTCCTAACCTTATCGTCTCACTGGGGTCCTCCGTTGATCGACCTATTCGCCAACCGCTTGAACGCCCAAATTCCCAGGTTTTTCAGCTGGCGTCCGGATCCGCTGGCAGAAGCGGTAGATGCTTTTCTGCAAGAGTGGGGGGGAGCACTGATGTATGCGTTTCCGCCTTTTGCCTTAATTCCCCGAGTTCTCCTCCAAGCCCAACTCCAATCGGCGGATCTGATCCTGATCATTCCGCTGTGGCAGTCTCAACCGTGGTTTCCACTACTTCTGGACTTATTGGTGGATTGTCCAATCCTCCTCCCGGACTTCCCCTGGCTCTTGCGGGATCCTTTGGGAGAACATCATCCCCTCATTCAGACAGGCGGACTCCGTCTTCTCGCTTGCAGGATCTCGGGTGTCCCATCTCACTGTCGGGAGTTTCGGACACGACTCTTTTCTTACTGGAGAACTCATGGGCTCCAGGAACTAGACGGGCTTATCGCTCCGCCTGGGACGCTTGGGCTCGCTGGTGCGGAGGAAGGGACTTGGATCCCTTTCGGGCCCCTATAATATCGGTTTTGTCTTTTCTGTCTTCTTTATATGACTCAGGTAAGGCCTATCGTACTATTAATCTTTACAGATCGGCTATATCTTCCCGACACGAGGGTTTCGAGGGTTCTCCGGTGGGTCAACATCCTTTGGTGTGTCGTCTGTTGAAGGGCTCTCGCTTGTCTCGACCTCCCAGACCTCGTTTCTCGGCAACTTGGGATGTGGGGTTGGTTTTAAATTTTCTGATTTCTTGGTCTTCCAATGACCAATTATCACTACGCCAGTTATCAGCTAAGTTAGTCACGCTGTTTTGCCTTATTTCGTGTAAGCGGGTGTCAGATGTGCGGGCTTTAGACCACGATGCGCGGTCCTTTACGCCGGAAGGGGTCTTGTTTAACATTTCCAGACGCACTAAGACGAACATTCATTCAGTTGCTTACCCCGCTTTCCCTCAGTCCCCACAACTGTGCCCGGTCGCATGCCTTCAAGAGTACGAATCTCGTACTGCACCTTTACGTGTCTCTACTTTTCCCAATCTGTTTATTTCTTTTCGGAGACCCTATGCTCCAGTCGCCAGTGTGACACTGTCTCGCTGGGTTAAGGAGATCATGAGTCAGGCCGGTATCGACACCAATATCTTTACGGCTCATTCCGTCCGCAATGCTTCCGCTACCTCTATGTCGGTCTCTGGGGCCCGTCTGGAGGATGTTATGCGTTTAGCGGATTGGTCTAGGGTTTCCACTTTCCGGGAATTTTACTTTCGCCCGGATCCTCATGCTTTTAACTCTGTTATCTCTCAGCTTTAAACTAGCAATACGAAGCCTCCGTGTCTTGTGATAAAATTTCATGATTTTCCTATTACATGACGTAAAGTCATGATTTTATTAAAGACACGGAGGCGAGTATTGCCCGCCCTTACCCACCCTGTGGGGTTTTCAGAAGAGTCTATTGCAAGTTATGTTACTTATTTATGCATTATTGGTTATTTGATATTTGGTGTACTTTGTATGGATTTTTTGTCTTTCATGATATATCCTTGTGGTACTACTTCGTATTTTGTGTTTCTCGTTCGCAGGTTGAAGTTTCTCCTCCTCAGTGTTTTTGTCCTAAACACACACGATGGCGTTTTTCGATGCTACTAAAGTTCGACCGTCTGGTCGGTTGACGAGTTCGTCCTAAGGTTCAGGGCTGTTGTTTTCGTTCAGGAAGATCCAGTTTCAGGAAGAGTCAGCGTTTTGAGTGGCTGTTCAAAGAAAGAGGATGATCCCAGAGTGTGCAGTCCATATATACTGGGATGAAGGGGAGGAGTCGGTTACTATGGTGTTTCTTTTGTGATTGACATGCTCATTTCTTTGCTGCTATGGTAACAGTAAAGGAAGTTAAAGCAATACTCGCCTCCGTGTCTTTAATAAAATCATGACTTTACGTCATGTAATAGGAAAATCATGAAATTGTTGATCTGTTAATTGTGGAACAACTAATGGTGTTATGTGACGTGTAACCTCTTAATACAATAATTGATGTAATTGATACAAAATAACCCTTCTTAGTTTTTTCATAAATAAAGGTGCATCTTATGGGCAGAAAAATATTGTAATCACTTGAGGGAGCTGTTGGTGTAATACACAAGTTAGCAAGAATACCAATCTTTCTTTGTAGCAGTTTTCTTCTATAAGTATTAAGGGGGATCATGAGCAGGGAAATCCCCAGTATTACCTCCATATGACTAAATAAATAAATAAGAAATAATAAGTCAATTCGACACCACCTTAAAGCACCTCAATTGCCCTGAAAAGTTGGGGGTGACCCTCTGGGGTCTCCTAGGACTGTATGCAAAGCCTTGTACCTGTGGCATGTGTGTTAATCCCATGTTCATATGTGCCCGCATTGATGAGAAAAATGTTTCATATATGCAGGAGCAACATGGGCATTACCCCTACACCTAGAAGCTCTGCTCCCTCTGCAACTGCTGCACCCTCTCTACTTTGATCAACAGGGCCAGGTGTTATGATGTTTTCACTGCCTGGTCCTGTCAAAGTGGAAAAGGCGCGGCAGTTGCAGACAGAGCAGAGCCTCTAGGTATAATGGCAACGCCTCCATCGTTTCTAGAGGCTCTTTTGCATATATATTTTCTCAGCAATGTGGGCACATATGAACATGGGACCAACCAAGATGCCTTCAGCTGCCAGGTCAGCCTTTTTCATGGGATGACAGATGCCCTTTAATGCCAAGACAGCATTGTCAAACTGACAGTGACCTATATGGCTACAGGGAAAACAGATGGCTGGTGGTAACAAACAGCCTGTAAACACACTGATCTGGTGGATTTTTTTTATAGATAAAAAATGCTTTTTGGCAGCAAATGCCACAGGTATGTATTTACACATATACCAGCTGGGGTCACGTGATTCTCCATCTTCAACTTTCCCATCTACTGATTTAAAATATGGCTATAGCCAATTTCAGATATTCACCTGATTTATTAATCTAAACTAAAGTCAGCCAAGCCTGCCTATTTCATTAGGACCCGCAGACCATCGAATGTGTATGAGACTTTCCTCCAACATTTGCATGGCTGAACCAGGTGTGCAGGTGTTTGGAAAGATCGGGTCTTGATGCTCTCACAAAGAGAAACCATATAAATTATTGTAGTTTGATACCTTTTAATGGCTAACTAAAATAAATTATGTTATAAGGCAAGCTTTCAGGACTCTTGTCTCTTCTTTCTGGCCTGAAGAAGAGACCTGAGAGTCTCGAAAGCTTGCCTGATAACATCATTTATTTTAGTTAGCCATTAAAAGGTATAAAACTACAATATTTTACATTATTTCTCTTTTTGAGAGCATCAATACCCAATCTTTCCAAACACCTGCACACTTGGTTCGGCCATGCAAATGCTGGAGGAAACTCTCATACACATTAGAGGGTCCTGATGAAATAGGCAGGCTTGGCTGACTTTAGTCTAGGTGTAGGGGCTTGGTCTGGGGTGGCCTCAACGTTACGCTGAGTCACCCGGACACCATCGAGGTATCACCACATGTTGGTGCTCTCCAGAAGCCTTAGTAAGGCGTGATGTACCCCAACAGACAATAGGTCCAGAGAGTCAAGGTTTGTAGTAAGCCAGTCTGCTTTTTACTGGAGGAACTCAAGTGCAAAACAATACAGGCGAGGCATAGGGCTGGCTTCTCCAGTCTCCTCCCTTGCCAAAGAAGGTTTCATTCTGCGGAAAGCCCTGAGCTCACTGTCCTGGCTTCCTAGTCAAAGGACTGGTGGCCCAGGGTCTGTGGCTCACTTGTCCAGCTGGCTGCCTGGGAGCTAACTGTTCTCTTTTTAGCTAAACTAGAACCTTCTAGTGGGAGGGGTGGTTTGGAGAATAACAGCCTACACAGAAACAATGTTACAATTTCTGTTTGTCATAGACTTGTAAAAAGTTTCAGAGAATGACTAAGCAGCTTTTTCAGACATAATCAAGTCTTCAGACATAAAAACAGAGCTAAACCAGACAGTCAAAAGGTTAGTGTGTGTGTTTTTTTTCCTTCCAAAACTTTTCAAAGATAGAAAGTCATAAATTTGCTCAGAATAAGCTGGCTGTGCATTATATAGTGCAATAACATTGACAACAGGAATCCAGAATTTTACAATGTAAAGGGATTGTTCATTTTTAACAGAAAATTCTAAACTGGTCCACACTAATGTGTAGTAATGGTACAGGAAGACACAGCAGTTGTTCTGGGAAAGCTGTGCATGTTGTGTCTTGGTTACAATTCAGCACTCATGGGCACTTACATATTAGTGTAAGGCAGTTCTGAAATTACGTACAAACGGAATAACCTCTGTAACTCAATATGGAGAGCCAACCTCTATAAGGATGCATTGTAAAAATGATCGGCACAAAATATTTTTCCTATTTAGATCAAAAATTTATATACTGATATATGGCACTTCATTACGTGACTATTTAGGATATTAAATACCTTGCAAATGATCAGCTTACCATTTGTTTCTTTGCAGATGGAAGCATAACTCTCATTACAAGCCGACGTCTTCCATTCTCCATCAGTATCCGCATATACACAGGAAGTATTTTTACGTGGCTCCTCAGCGGCCCATTTTGTGTAGCGTACTCTCCAGTTATCAACCCACTTATATGTATTTTTGGTCTGAAAGCATTAGAATTGTATACATGGAAACATTACTCTTCGTATTATGAAATAAAAAATAAAATTATAGTATAACTGTATGATGAGCCAGACTGTGGTGAGAGATGATTTTTATAATTTTTGTTATACTCTCAAAAAATATTACAATTACGTAGGTGCAGATGTTAAAAAATAAAGCCCTACACGTCAAATGTAGTATTACATGATGGCCTTCTAGTTGAACAGCTGTCCTGATAATGCATGGACGGCCTGAGTGATCCAGAGCGAGGGCTGACACACACATCTCTCTGATCTCTCTGCTGTAGATCATAGAGGGGAGTCCTAAGTTGGGGAGTCCCATCTATGACATCCACTGTCCCTTATATGACAAGTGTGATGGAAAATACATAGATATTTTTGGCTTGCAGTGGTATGGAGGGCATGTGTGTCTGGCACAAGTGGGAGCTTCTGTAGCTCTCTAATTATTATTGTTTTTTTGCTCTCACATGCAGGAAGTATAGGACCACTCAAAGTTAGGACCATATAAAAAATCTGCATATGTCACACTATTATTGGAGGAAGTTAGGCAGAGTTTGCACCTATTTTTAATTTTCTAATGGGTACGTAGGATTTTGTATTGCTGTGCCTTACTGGCCACAGCTTAGAGCATTTGTCCACTTTTTTCTGGATCTTTCTATCTAGTTTTTACTTTTTTTTTTAAATTGCAATAAATAAAAATACATGACTCCCACCTCATTACTACTGAATAGGCCGATCCAAAAGGGCTTCTTAAGTTTAACCAAGCGGAGCTTAAGGAAAGATGTGGTGTACTCGTCTAAGATGCTGGCCAGCTGTGAATTATCCTTCAGGCACTCCTGACGGGCATGATCCCATGTTCTCTTGGTTTTATCAAACTTGTAGCGGGTGTCTCCATATTTAAAGTGGTTATGGACAGGAGGAGTGGTGGGGATAACCGGTAGACTTGGATCTGAAGAAAGGAAGTAGAAATAAATATGGTAACAGAAGTCAACAAGCTATAGGTTATAAATCTAAAACTAAAAAAATATGATATGATAGGACAAGTAGCTGCTGACTGGTGGTCTATACGCAAGAGTAGAGAGCATTGCATGACCATCGACGGGACAAACAAATTGGGGGAGATTTATAATTTATGCATTTTCGGCATCTGTTTTAGCCATTTCCACCTGAGATCCGTTATTTTAGACGAGGAAAAAAATTTCTGAATGCAAAATAATGGAAATGGCTAAAATGCCAATGCTAAATGAGCATACTGGATGCTTAAAATACAGGATCCATTTATCTCTTTATTTATCTGTTCTTCGGTGATGTGAACCTGGCCTAACGAGTAGAATTAGAGTGGAATCTATACATAAAAAAATACTGAGACATGTGCTAAACTGCAACTAGCCATTATTATTGCACCCACAAAATAATGGGCTACTATGTTATATGGCTTTTGGTCAGAGGGGAACTGATAGGCGTTACAAAGGATACAATCATATCCAGGCACCACTGATTAGAGCACAGGAAGAAAATGTTTCCGCCATGTCTGAACTTACCCTTATATTTTTGGCAGATGTATCCTCTGTTCAAACTACATTCCTGATCGATCCAGGTTCCAGCGTCCAATACGCTTCCAACTTGCAAAGCCACGCACTCAGTCTTAAAAAGAGTAAATTCATAAATAAATGACACATTTTAATGTATGTCAAATGCAATAAAATAGTGCAGATCAGATTAGCTCCTTGTGAGTATATGCGCATATGTGGCAAAATCTGCAGTACAATGCATGTGAATGGAAATTTGCAATATGCTTTATTGCAGAATTTTTGTGCAGATTCTGCAAATGCATTTCTGCAGAAAATGCGCACACCTGGCTTCATATGCAGGCAGCATTCAGCTGCTTTTTATCTGTTTGTTTCAGGCTGTCTCTGGCGGTCTCATTCACAAACTGAAACTTACAGAAATCCATACAAATCCAACAAATTAAATGAAACTGATATTCAGTGGCAGAAATGCATGTAACAAAATCTGCTAAGTGTGAATAATAATCTTAACAATTTTAATCATCTTTATTTATATAGCGCTACAATATTCCTCAGCGCTTTACAATTCAGAAGGTTCATGTACAAATCAAACGACATCACAAAATGACACTAGGAGTGAGGGCCCTGCTCGCAAGAGCTTACAATCTATGAGGGAATGAGGGCGATACAAAAGCAACACACGTCAAAGAGAGCGGAACGCTGTTAAGACAGTTCTTCGATATCTGAAAGTAACTCTACAAGTTTGGAAAAACTCAAGCTAGCTATAGGACTAACCAGATAAGTAGTTGTTGAGTGGGGGTGTTGGAATAATGCTTATTATTCTATGTATTGCAACAACTACATTATGTGGTTGACTGTTTCCAGACACAGTGTTATGTTGTTAATAAAGTACTGCTAAAAAGAAAAAGGCAGGAAGGGCCGGAGACTTGCGGCACATGTATAGAGGGAGCTGAGAGAGACAAAAGCCAGAAGCAGATTCAGCCGAGCTAAACTTGATGGTTACCGCCAGTGGCGAACATAGAGAAGTAAGGGCCCCATAGCAAGTATCAAACCAGGCCCCCCACACAGGACAGAAGAGTTTCTGCCTAAACCCTTTTCAATGATCCTTGGGACATTTTTCCACTGCGTCATTTGCTAAAAGTTGTTCCTTTAGAGAGTAGAGTCCTGACCAAGTTTTCACCTCCAGTAGAAGAGGAGATAATCTTAACTAAGACTTGGCTCCCTCTTGCCCTGGGCCCCATAGCAGTCACATTCTCTGCCACTATGGTAGTTACGCCCCTGGTTAACGCGTTAAGTAAAAAAATGGCACAAAGGTTAAACTAACTCTTTCAATGTATTTCAATGACTTATCAGGGTTATCAGAGTCAATTTTAGCTTACAAAGCGGTCCAGCCACCTATGTACTAAAGAGAGTTGTGCAGGGCAAGCTGCATGAGCCAGTGCATTGAGTGTGGGGATTACTGTCCGAAGAAGGTGATCAATTCAGAGAGTCAGTTTACTGAACATGATACAGTAGGTCTGCCCGAATAGATATGTTTTTAAAGGGGTTATACAAGACTATAAAATGCCCCCCTATATGCCGGGCCCCTCACACTGATTCTACTTACCTGGCTCCCCGCATCCTGCGCCGCTCCTGGTACCCGCACCGCCACTGCTGCTTCTCCCTGTGTGCGGATGAAAAGATCCGGCGCGGGGGGTGTGGGGAGCAGCCAAATGCAGGCGGGGACGGGGACCAGCCTCCCTTTCGTCACCCCCCTCGTCATGCTCTGATGCTCTCTCTTGCCCTGCGCTGTATAGCGTAGGGCAAGGACTTTTTATTTAAATGATTTTACACTACTAGGTGGAGGCTTCTGCCCAGCAGTTTTGCTAGTGATGTCACCGGCACTGATGGGCAGGCTTTAATGCTGCCCTAGCTGTTTTATAGGCTTGGGGAGGCTTTAAAGCCTGCCCATTAGTGCCGGTGACATCACCGGGCTCACTGCTGGGCGGAAGCCTCCGCCCAGCAGTCCCTATAGAGAGCCTGGTATGCCACCAGATATTCTAAAAATGCCTTTGCCCTGAGCGATTCAGCACAGGGCAAAGGAGAGCATTTGAGTATAAAATGCTCCGATGCTCATATCAGAGGGGCCGGAGTGATAAAGGTAGGGACATGCCCGGGTTCAGCTGAACCTAGAAAACCCCTTTAAGTGAGGGGAAGACCGATTAGTAATAAGTTACAGTAGTCAAGACAAGAATGAATCAAAGCAACCACAAGTGTTTTGGCTTTTTCCAGTGTGAGAAAAAGGCAGATTCTGGAGATGTTCTTAAGGTGCAGACAACAAGAGTGTGCAAGTGATTGAATATGGGGAACAAAGGAAAGATCTGAGTCAAACATGACCCCAAGACAGCGGGCGTGCTGAGCACACTTAAAGGTTTGTCCACTTTCTACTACTGATGACCTACCATATGCTCAGGATAGGTCATCAATATCAGCCAACCCACGCAGACCATCTGTTTAACCCTTTAAGGACCCATGACGTACATGTACGTCATCTATGGACGTGACTTAAGGACCAGAGAAGTACATATACGTCATGGTGATCGGGTGAGTGCAGGAGCTGCACCCACCTGATCAGCGGCAGGGGTCCGGCAGTCACTGATAGCCGGACCCCTGCTGTATGCGCAGGCATCGGTGAAATCACTGATGCCGGCGCATTAACCCCTGCACGGCCGCGGTCAGCGCTGACAGCGGCACGTGCGGGCTTCAGACATGTGCGGGGTGGCCATCGGGTCCCCGTGCTGCTGTGACAGGGACCCGATGGCAGGAAAGGCAGCCCGATGCCTTCCTTAGGTATCGTGGCTGCCTTCTGGGAGAGTCTGTGATATCCAGCCGTCTGGGTCTTACAGGCAGGAAGCTGTAAGTGTATTACAGTGTGTAATACACTTACAGCCAATGCATCACAATACAGAAGTATTGTAATGCATTGTAAAGGGGATCAGATCCCCAAAAGTTGAAGTCCCAGAGTGGGACAAAAAATAAAGTGAAATTTTTTAAAAAAAATAACGTTTCCCCCCCAAAAAATTTAACGTTTCAAGTAAAAAAAATATAATAAAATGCGTCCTGTTCCCAAAATAAAGTAAAGAAAAATTGGGAAAAAAAGAAAATTAGACATATTAGGTATCACTGCATCCATAACACCGTCAAAAAAATAAAATAAAAACTGTGCTAAATAAACCATTTTTTTGTCACCTTGCATCACTAAAAGTGCAACACCAAGCGATCAAAAAGGCGTATACCCCTCAAAATAGTACCAATCTAACCGTAACCTCATCCCACAAAAAATGAGCTCCTACCTAAGACAATCGCAAAAAAAACTTTGGAGACACTAAAACATTTTTGGGGTTTCAAAAATGCTGTTATTGTGTAAAACTTAAATAAATAAATAAAAAGTATACATATTAGGTATTGCCGCATCCATAACAACCTGCTCTATAAAAATACCACATGACATAACCCCTCAGGTGAACACAGTAAAAAAATAAAAATAAAAACGGTGTCAAATAAAAATGAAAACAGTGTTCTCTTCAATATATTGTCATGCCCTGCTCAGGTTATGTGCGGAGGTCTGCCAGGTTAGCAGCATGTGTGTAGTTTTTTGTTTTTGTTTTGGAGTTGAGCTGTATCCGCCTCCCTTCAGGTGCACTGGGTGGGGTCGTTTGTATGAGTTTAAATTACGCCCCTTCCCAGTGTCCTGTGCGGGTTATAGCTTCTATCTTGCTCAGTGGAAGGAAGGAAGGATTTGCTGTATCTGCTCTGTGACAAGATAAGTTGGTTTTGTTTTCTTGTGTGTGTTCTGTCTAGGCTGTTAGAGAGACGCCTGCCTCCTCCAGGTCTGAGGAAACAAACTGTCTCTTTCCCCCTGTCACCATCTTAGGGATTTTAGGGAATCTTCAGCCTTAGGCACGGGGGCACGTTTATTCCCACCTCTAGGGTCTGAACGTGGGCACAGAAGTCTAGGGAGAGTTGGTAGGGATTTGTTAGGAGGTGACCTTTATCCCCAGCTTCTGGCCTAGACACTTGTTTGTGGATTTCTGTTGTATCTTGTATCCTGTCCAGCGTGAAATATATTTATTAACGATCTTGTAGAAGGCTTGCATAGTAAAATATCAATTTTCGCAGATGACACTAAACTGTGTAAAGTAATTAACACTGAAGAGGACAGTATACTGCTGCAGAGGGATCTGGATAGATTGGAGGCTTGGGAAGATAAGTGGCAGATGAGGTTTAACACTGACAAATGTAAAGTTATGCACATGGGAAGGAATATTGCAAGTCACCCGTACATACTAAATGGTAAAACACTCGGTAACACTGACATGGAAAAGGATCTAGGAATTTTAACCACCTCAGCCCCCAGTGCTTAAACACCCTGAAAGACCAGGCCACTTTTTACACTTCTGACCTACACTACTTTCACCGTTTATTGCTCGGTCATGCAACTTACCACCCAAATGAATTTTACCTCCTTTTCTTCTCACTAATAGAGCTTTCATTTGGTGGTATTTCATTGCTGCTGACATTTTTACTTTTTTTGTTATTAATCGAAATTTAACGATTTTTTTGCAAAAAAAATGACATTTTTCACTTTCAGTTGTAAAATTTTGCAAAAAAAAACGACATCCATATAGAAATTTTGCTCTAAATTTATAGTTCTACATGTCTTTGATAAAAAAAAAATGTTTGGGTAGAAAAAAAATGGTTTGGGTAAAAGTTATAGCGTTTACAAACTATGGTACAAAAATGTGAATTTCCGCTTTTTGAAGCAGCTCTGACTTTCTGAGCACCTGTCATGTTTCCTGAGGTTCTACAATGCCCAGACAGTACAAACACCCCACAAATGACCCCATTTCTGAAAGTACACACCCTAAGGTATTCGCTGATGGGCATAGTGAGTTCATAGAACTTTTTATTTTTTGTCACAAGTTAGCGGAAAATGATGATTTTTTTTTTTTTTTTTTTTTTTCTTACAAAGTCTCATATTCCACTAACTTGTGACAAAAAATAAAAAGTTCTATGAACTCACTATGCCCATCACGAAATACCTTGGGGTCTCTTCTTTCCAAAATGGGGTCACTTGTGGGGTAGTTATACTGCCCTGGCATTCTAGGGGCCCAAATGTGTGGTAAGGAGTTTGAAATCAAATTCAGTAAAAAATGACCTGTGAAATCCGAAAGGTGCTCTTTGGAATATGGGCCCCTTTGCCCACCTAGGCTGCAAAAAAGTGTCACACATCTGGTATTGCCGTACTCAGGAGAAGTTGAGGAATGTGTTTTGGGGTGTCTTTTTACATATACCCATGCTGGGTGAGATAAATATCTTGGTCAAATGACAACTTTGTATAAAAAAATGGGAAAAGTTGTCTTTTGCCAAGATATTTCTCTCACCCAGCATGGGTATATATAAAATGACACCCCAAAACACATTCCCCACCTTCTCCTGAGTACGGAGATACCAGATGTGTGACACTTTTTTGCAGCCTAGGTGGGCAAAGGGGCCCATATTCCAAAGAGCACCTTTCGGATTTCACTCGTCATTTTTTACTGAATTTGATTTCAAACTCCTTACCACACATTTGGGCCCCTAGAATGCCAGGGCAGTATAACTACCCCACAAGTGACCCCATTTTGGAAAGAAGACACCCCAAGGTATTCCGTAAGGGGCATGGCGAGTTCCTAGAATTTTTTATTTTTTGTCACAAGTTAGTGGAAAATGATGATTTTTTTTTTTTTTTTTTTTTTTTCATACAAAGTCTCATATTCCACTAACTTGTGACAAAAAATAAAAACTTCCATGAACTCACTATGCCCATCAGCGAATACCTTGGGGTCTCTTCTTTCCAAAATGGGGTCACTTGTGGGGTAGTTATACTGCCCTGGCATTCTAGGGGCCCAAATGTGTGGTAAGGAGTTTGAAATCAAATTCTGTAAAAATTGACCTGTGAAATCCGAAAGGTGCTCTTTGGAATATGGGCCCCTTTGCCCACCTAGGCTGCAAAAAAGTGTCACACATCTGGTATCTCCGTATTCAGTAGAAGTTGGGGAATGTGTTTTGGGGTGTCTTTTTACATATACCCATGCTGGGTGAGAGAAATATCTTGGTCAAATGCCAACTTTGTATAAAAAAATGGGAAAAGTTGTCTTTTGCCAAGATATTTCTCTCACCCAGCAGGGGTATATGTAAAATGACACCCCAAAACACATTCCCCACCTTCTCCTGAGTACGGAGATACCAGATGTGTGACACTTTTTTGCAGCCTAGGTGGGCAAAGGGGCCCATATTCCAAAGAGCACCTTTCGGATTTCACAGGTCATTTATTACAGAATTTGATTTCAAACTCCTTACCACACATTTGGGCCACTAGAATGCCAGGGCAGTATAACTACCCCACAAGTGACCCCATTTTGGAAAGAAGACACCCCAAGGTATTCGCTGATGGACATAGTGAGTTCATGGAAGTTTTTATTTTTTGTCACAAGTTAGTGGAATATGAGACTTTGTATAAAAAAAAAAAAAAAAAAAAAAAAATCAGCATTTTCCACTAACTTGTGACAAAAAATAAAAAATTCTAGGAACTCGCCATGCCCCTCACGGAATACCTTGGGGTGTCTTCTTTCCAAAATGGGGTCACTTGTGGGGTAGTTATACTGCCCTGGCATTTTCCAGGGGCCCTAATGTGTGGTAAGTAGGTAAATGACCTGTGAAATCCTAAAGGTGCTCTTTGGAATATGGGCCCCTTTGCCCACCTAGGCTGCAAAAAAGTGTCACACATGTGGTATCGCCGTATTCAGGAGAAGTTGGGGAATGTGTTTTGGGGTGTCATTTTACATATACCCTTGCTGGGTGAGAGAAATATCTTGGCAAAAGACAACTTTTCCCATTTTTTTATACAAAGTTGGCATTTGACCAAGATATTTCTCTCACCCAGCATGGGTATATGTAAAATGACACCCCAAAACACATTCCCCAACTTCTCCTGAGTACGGCGATACCAGATGTGTGACACTTTTTTGCAGCCTAGATGCGCAAAGGTGCCCAAATTCCTTTTAGGAGGGCATTTTTAGACATTTGGATACCAGACTTCTTCTCACGCTTTGGGGCCCCTAGAATGCCAGGGCAGTATAAATACCCCACATGTGACCCCATTTTGGAAAGAAGACACCCCAAGGTATTCAATGAGGGGCATGGCGAGTTCATAGAAAAAAAAAATTTTTGGCACAAGTTAGCGGAAATTGATATTTTTAATTTTTTTCTCACAAAGTCTCCCGTTCCGCTAACTTGGGACAAAAATTTCAATCTTTCATGGACTCAATATGCCCCTCACGGAATACCTGGGGGTGTCTTCTTTCCGAAATGGGGTCACATGTGGGGTATTTATACTGCCCTGGCATTCTAGGGGCCCTAAAGCGTGAGAAGAAGTCTGGAATATAAATGTCTAAAAAATTTTACGCATTTGGATTCCGTGAGGGGTATGATGAGTTCATGTGAGATTTTATTTTTTGACACAAGTTAGTGGAATATGAGACTTTGTAAGAAAAAAAAAAAATAATTCCGCTAACTTGGGCCAAAAAAATGTCTGAATGGAGCCTTACAGAGGGGTGATCAATGACAGGGGGGTGATCAATGACAGGGGGGGTGATCAATGACAGGGGGGGTGATCAATGACAGGGGGGGTGATCAATGACAGGGGGGGTGATCAATGACAGGGGGGGTGATCAATGACAGGGGGGTGATCAATGACAGGGGGGGTGATCAATGACAGGGGGGGTGATCAATGACAGGGGGGGTGATCAATGACAGGGGGGGTGATCAATGACAGGGGGGGTGATCAATGACAGGGGGGTGATCAGGGAGTCTATATGGGGTGATCACCACAGTCATTGATCATGCCCCTGTAAGGCTTCATTCAGACGTCCGGATGCGTTTTGCGGATCCGATCCATCTATCAGTGGATCCGTAAAAATCATGCGGACGTCTGAATGGAGCTTTACAGGGGTGTAATCAATGACAGGGGGGTGATCAGGGAGTCTATATGGGGTGATCACCACAGTCATTGATCACGCCCCTGTAAGGCTTCATTCAGACGTCCGGATGCGTTTTGCGGATCGGATCCATCTATTAGTGCATCCGTAAAAATCATGCGGACATCTGAATGGAGCTTTACAGGGGGGTGATCAGGGAGTCTATATGGGGTGATCACCACAGTCATTGATCATGCCCCTGTAAGGCTTCATTCAGACGTCCGGATGCGTTTTGCGGATCGGATCCATCTATCAGTGCATCCGTAAAAATCATGCGGACATCTGAATGGAGCTTTACAGGGGGGTGATCAGGGAGTCTATATGGGGTGATCACCACAGTCATTGATCATGCCCCTGTAAGGCTTCATTCAGACGTCCGGATGCGTTTTGCGGATCCGATCCATCTATCAGTGCATCCGTAAAAATCATGCGGACGTCTGAATGGAGCTTTACAGGGGGGTGATCAATGACAGGGGTGTGATCAATGACAGGGGGGTGATCAGGGAGTCTATATGGGGTGATAACCACAGTCATTGATCACGCCCCTGTAAGGCTTCATTCAGACGTCCGGATGCGTTTTGCGGATCCGATCCATCTATCAGTGGATCCGTAAAAATCATGCGGACGTCTGAATGGAGCTTTACAGGGGGGAAATCAATGACAGGGGTGTAATCAATGACAGGGGGGTGATCAGGGAGTCTATATGGGGTGATAACCACAGTCATTGATCACGCCCCTGTAAGGCTTCATTCAGACGTCCGGATGCGTTTTGCGGATCCGATCCATCTATCAGTGGATCCGTAAAAATCATGCGGACGTCTGAATGGAGCTTTACAGGGGGTTGATCAATGACAGGGGGGTAATCAATGACAGGGGGGTGATCAGGGAGTCTATATGGGGTGATCAGGTGCTAATAAGGGGTTAATAAGTGACGGGGGGGGGTGTAGTGTAGTGTAGTGGTGCTTGGTGCTACTTTACTGAGCTACCTGTGTCCTCTGGTGGTCGATCCAAACAAAGGGGACCACCAGAGGACCAGGTAGCAGGTATATTAGACGCTGTTATCAAAACAGCGTCTAATATACCTGTTAGGGGTTAAAAAAATCACATCTCCAGCCTGCCAGCGAACGATCGCCGCTGGCAGGCTGGAGATCAACTCTCTTACCTTCCGTTCCTGTGAGCGCGCGCGCCTGTGTGCGCGCGTTCACAGGAAATCTCGCGTCTCGCGAGATGACGCACGGATGCGTCCAGGAGGAATGAATCAACCACCTTCCGGACGCATCCGTGCGTTAGGCGGTCGGGAGGTGGTTAATAAACAGCAAACTAAGCTGCAAAAACCAGTGTCAGGCGGCTGCTGCCAAGGCCAATAAGATAATGGGTTGCATCAAAAGGGGCATAGATGCCCATGATAAGAACATAGTCCTACCACTTTACAAATCGCTAGTCAGACCACACATGGAGTACTGTGTACAGTTCTGGGCTCCTGTGAACAAGGCAGACATAGCAGAGCTGGAGAGGGTCCAGAGCAGGGCAACTAAAGTAATAACTGGAATGGGGCAACTACAGTACCCTGAAAGATTATCAAAATTAGGGTTATTCACTTTAGAAAAAAGACGACTGAGGGGAGATCTAATTACTATGTATAAATATATCAGGGGTCAGTACAGAGATCTCTCCCATCATCTATTTATCGCCAGGACTGTGACAAGGGGACATCCTCTGTGTCTTGAGGAAAGAAGCTTTGTAAACAAACATAGAAGAGGATTCTTTATGGTAAGAGCAGTGAGACTATGGAACTCTCTGCCTGAGGAGGTGGTGATGGTGAGTACAATAAAGGAATTCAAGAGGGGCCTGGATGTATTTCTGGAGTGTAATAATATTACAGGCTATAGCTACTAGAGAGGGGTTGTTGATCCAGGGAGTTATTCTGATTGCCTGATTGGAGTCGGGAAGGAATTTTTTATTCCCCTAAAGTGGGGAAAATTGGCTTCTACCTCACAGGGTTTTTTTTGCCTTCCTCTGGATCAACTTGCAGGATGACAGGCTGAACTGGATGGACAAATGTCTTTTTTTCGGCCTTATGTGCTATGTTACTATGTTACTATGTGTCAAAAAAGCCATTTTTTTTCACATCACAAAAAGTGTAATAGCAAGCGATCAAAAATTCATACCCACCCCAAAATCATACCAATCAAACCATCATCTTATCCTGCAAAAAATGAGATCCTACCTAAGAGAATCTCCCAAAAAAAAAAAAAACTATGGCTCTCAGAATATGGAGACACTAAAACATGATTTTTTTCAAAAATGCTGTTATTGTGTGAAACTTAAATAAATAAAAAAGTAAACATATTATGTATCGCCGCGTCCGTAATAACCTGCTGTATAAAAATTTCACATGACCTAACCCCTCAGGTGAACAACTTAAAAAAAATAAAAGTGTGTCAAAAAAGCCATTTTTTGTCACCTTACATCACAAAACGCGCAATACCACGATCAAAAAGTCATATGCACCCTTAAATAGTACCAATCAAACCGTCATCTCATACCGAAAAGAATGAGCTCCTACACAAGATAGTCGCCAAAAAAAAAATATGGCTTTTCAGAATATGGAGACACTAAAAAATATTTCTTTTTAAAATGCTTTATTATGTAAAACTAAAACAAACAACCAAAAAATGTAGTCATATTTGGTATTGTCCCGTCCGTAACAACCTGCTCTATAAAAATACCACATGATCTAACCTTTCAGATGAACATTGTAAATGACAAAAAATAAAAACAGTGCCAAAACAGCTATTTTTGTTACCTTGCCTCACAAAAAGTGTAATATAGAGAAACCAAAAATCATATGTACCCTAAAATAGTACCAATAAAACTGCCACCCAATCCTGTAGTTTCCAAAATGGGGTCACTTTTTTGGAGTTTCTACTTTAGGGGTGCATCAGGGGGGTCTTCAAATGTGACATGGCAGCTTAAAAAATTATCCCAGTGAAATCTGCCCTCCAAAAACTATATGGCGCTCCTTTCCTTCTGCTCCCTTACGACCACATATGGGGTGTTTTTGTAAACTGCAGAATCAGGGCAATAAATATAGAGTTTTGTTTGGCTGTTAACCTTTGCTTTGTTAGCAATCTGCCAAAAAAGTGAAATTCAGAAATTTCATCTACATTTTCCATTAATTCTTGTGGAACACCTAAAGGGTTAACAAAGTCTGTAAAATCAGTTTTGAATACCTCGAGGGGTGTAGTTTCTAAAATGGGGTTATTTTTGATTGGTTTATATTATGTAAGCTTCACAAAGTGACTTCAGACCTGATCTGGTCCTTAAAAAAGTGGGTTTTGGAAATTTTCAGAAAAATTTTAAGATTTGCTTCTAAACTTCTAAGCCTTGTAACGTCCCCAAAAAAATAAAATGGCATTCACAAAATGATCCAAACATGAAGTAGACATATGGGGAATGTAAAGTAATAACTTTATTTTTTGGTAAATTTTTTATTTTTTTTTATAAATAAAAATGAAATTGAGACTTCCGGTTCCGGCGCTGGGATGCGAGCAGCGGAGTGAAGGAGCTCCGACACTCGCCCGCCTGCAAACAGCTTTTATTTCCCCTATAGTGACCAGAGGGGATAACAATCGAGTGACCGGGACCCCAGACCTACCGCGATATTCTCTTCATGGATCGGTATCTCCTGCGCAGCGGTAGTCAGAGCCTCACTACTAACAAGAGTGCAGGAGAAGCGCAGAGCAAGATGGCGGATGCACGCCTTCCCTCACTGGAGCCAGTGCTGGAGACACAGGAAAGGGGTGAGTCATCGGTGCAGCCTTCGGTGCCTCCTGCTCCCCCTAACATCGATTATAAATCTCTAGCCATTGAAGTGGCCACCCACCTGGCTCCAGATATTAGGGAGACCCTAACAAAAACGCTGTCAGCCTCATTACAACAACTCCTATTTAAGAGATACGACTCAGATTATTGAGATATTAGAAGGACTAACCGTGGAACCAGACTGGATAATGGCAACGCTAGATATCCAGTCACTTTATACAGTGATAAACCACGAACAAGGGATAGATGCGATCAGAGCACAACTACAGAAGGATAGGACAATGAAGCTGGAACAAACTGAATTTATTTTAGAAGGTATTAGACATATTTTACAGCATAATTATTTTTCTTTTGAGGACAATTTTTATTTACAAATCAGAGGGACTGCCATGGGCACCAGGTTTGCCCCCAGTTATGCAAACCTGTTCCTGGCTCAGTGGGAGCAGACAGCCATTGACCCATATCGGGGGGTGACCTAGTGCTCTGGCTTTGTTATATAGACGACGTGATTTTAATTTGGAAAGGAAAGGAGGATGTATTGCGTTCGTTTATTTCTACACTGAATAGGAATGATTTTAACCTTGTGTTTACTACTAATATTGGTTCGGTGGAGATTGAGTTTTTAGATTTGTCAATAGCCAAAAGGGACAATAAATATATATGTAAAACATATCAGAAACCATCAGCAAAGAATGCGTTTATTTCACATTCAAGATGCCATCTACCTAGCTGGTTACTTAATGTCCCATTCGGAACGTTTTGGAGACTAAAACGGAACTGTACCGAAGATTCTCAATTTGAGAAAGAAGCTTTTGCCATGAAAACTAATTTCATGGCAAAACAATATCCAAGCTTGATGTTAGAAGATGCTCTAGAAAATGTGAAGAAAATACCTAGGAACTCTCTATTAACAGACAAACCTGCCCAGAAAACTCAACAGGAGCCTCAATTTAGAATGGTGCTTCCCTTTACTACACAATATAGGGGAATTAAAGAGATAGTAAAAAGACACTGGCACCATTTACTACAAGATAAGACACTAGGTTCACTTATACCGGTAAGACCTCAGATCACCTTTACAAGGGCATCCAATTTGGGGATAAAAGTGGCCCCATCAGTTAAGAACAGATTGAGAAAATCCCCAACAACCAGTAGTTGGATGAGCCTGAAGGGATTTTTACAGGTGCAGCCAATGTGCCGGCTGTAAGGTCACAAAAGCCCCTAGAAACATTAAAAAGGTAGATTCAACCCAAAATGCTTTCTCATGGGAGATCAAACATTTCCTGACCTGCAACTCAATCAGTGTGGTATATCTTGTCCAATGCCCCTGCTCCAGACAGTATATTGGGAGAACCAAGAGGGCTTTGAAAGTGAGGCTTTCTGAACATGTGTCCAACATAAAAAAAGGATACCTGAAACACTCACTTTCGAGGCACTTTAAAGAGGTTCATAACCAAGACCCTAGGGCAGTGGTGGGCAACCTTTTTTTTCAACTGAGCCAAATCTCGCCAAAACCACGATTGAAATTTATTTTGAGAGCCACATTTTTAAAACCGAAAATACATAGGATGGTACACTGTTTTTAGTTTCAATAAGTTTTTATTGAGAATATTGTGCATGCAAGTATCCACATAGGTCGGGTACTGTGGGACTCTTTGCACCGGCCCTGTCACGTGGACGTGACCAGAGCCTGTGCAAGGATTTTTTGGCAACACAAGCGAAGCTACATCTCGGTGACCCCCTTCTCCCACCGCCCCGCCCGCAGCTCACCTGGTCCTGGTTCTGTCTGCAGCAGCTGGCTTCTCCTCTGTGTGGTCCTGATATCTTCGATCTGGTTTGAGGACTGTACTTTTCGCCCTATAAGATGCACATAGGTTTTAGAGGAGTATAATCAGAAACAATATTTTCCATTATACCTCAGGTCAGACCACCAATCAGACCCCCAATGTTAATCATACCTCAGATCAGCCCCCTATATCAGCAGTCAGCACCCCATCCATCATGCCCATGTCAGCCCCCATCCATCATGCCCCCATGTCAGCCGTCATGCCCCTATGTCAGCCGTCAGCCCCCCATGTCAGCACCCCATCTATCATGCCCATGTCAGCCGTCAGCACCCCATCCATCATGCCCATGTCAGCCGTCAGCACCCCATCCATCATGCCCATGTCAGCCGTCAGCACCCCATCCATCATGCCCATGTCAGCCGTCAGCACCCCATCATGCCCATGTCAGCCCCCATCCATCATTACCCCCCATGTCAGCCATCAGCCCCCCATGTCAGCCATCATGCCCCCCATGTCAGCCGTCAGCACCCCATCCATCATGCCCATGTCAGCTGTCAGCCCCCATCCATCATGCCCCCCATGTCAGCCGTCATGCCCCTATGTCAGCCGTCAGCACCCCATGTCAGCCGTCAGCCATCAGCCCCCCATGTCAGCACTCCATCCATCATGTCCATGTCAGCCGTCAGCCCCCATCCATCATGCCCCCCATGTCAGCCATCATGACCTTATGTCAGCCGTCAGCACCCAATGTCAGCACCCCATCCATCATGCCCATGTCAGCCGTCAGCACCCCATCTATCATGCCCATGTCAGCCATCAGCACCCCATCATGCCCATGTCAGCCCCCATCCATCATTACCCCCCATGTCAGCCATCAGCCCCCCATGTCAGCCATCATGCCCCCCATGTCAGCCGTCAGCACCCCATCCATCATGCCCATGTCAGCTGTCAGCCCCCATCCATCATGCCCCCCATGTCAGCCGTCATGCCCCTATGTCAGCCGTCAGCACCCCATGTCAGCCGTCAGCCATCAGCCCCCCATGTCAGCACTCCATCCATCATGTCCATGTCAGCCGTCAGCCCCCATCCATCATGCCCCCCATGTCAGCCATCATGACCTTATGTCAGCCGTCAGCCCCCCATGTCAGCACCCCATCCATCATGCCCATGTCAGCCGTCAGCACCCCATCCATCATGCCCATGTCAGCCGTCAGCACCCATCCATCATTACTCCCATGTCAGCCATCATGCCCCCCATGACAGCCGTCAGCCCCCATCCATTATGCTCCCTAATGGGGGACAATGTTGGAGTCTGCACCATCGGGGGGGTGACATGATGAGGGACAATGTTGAAGTCGGTACCTGATATATCACTGGGGTCTGGCTGGAGTGGGGTCGGTCTGGTCCTGGCTCCAATCTCAGCTGGCTCTGCCTTAAGGTGTCTTCTCCAGAGTCCAGACTAGAGTCCAGCAGGGTCGGCCAAGTTCCAACAAGTCGTGCCTCAGTGTTACTCTGTGACTGTGTTCTTCTGCTGCCAGCCTGGAGGGGCAGCTTTTACAGGTCATAGCAGACAGAGCAGCTCCGCCTCCTCGCCTCCCTCCGCCGCGGCCCCACTGACAGTCAGTGACGCCTCCTTTGGCCTGAGCGCCGCACGGCACACATGTAGGCAGGACAGCCGCAGGCTGCCGCCCCCGAGAGGAGGGAGGGGAGCGGGCGCCGGGCACACAGAACAGTGCTCCAGACTAAAAAAAAATTCCAAGTAGCCATTGGCTCCTGAACTGAAAAATTTAGGAGCCAAATCAAATTTTTAGTTGCCAAATCGAAACTGAATCAAAATTTTGGTATCGTGACAACGCTACGCCGATCAGATCGGCGTAGGGTTGTTTTGAAACCAAAATTTTGATTCGCTTTCGTCACCATAAAAAAGTATTGTGATACTCAATACCGTGCAAAAAAAAAAAAACAACAAAAAAAGCTGTGTGCATTTCGCATTTTATGAAACATTCGGCCCATAATAGAACAGTCCTATGCTATTTTTTGGGGTGACAAGGTGACTAAAAAGGCTATGTAATATGTTTATTTATTTATTGTTTATATATTTTATATGTAAAATTGGGAAAGGGGGGATTTAAACTTAATATTTTAAAGTACTTTCACATTAGCGTTTTTCATTTCCGGCACTGAGTTCCGTCACAGGGGCTCTATACCGGAAAATAACTGATCAGTTTTATCCCCATGCATTCTGAATGGAGAGTAATCCGTTCAGGATGCATCAGGATGTCTTCAGTTCAGTCATTTTGACTGATCAGGCAAAAGATAAAACCGTAGCATGCTACGGTTTTATCTCCGGCGAAAAAAAATGAAGATTTGCCTGAATGCCGGCTCCGGCATTTTTCCCCATAGGAATGTATTAGTGCTGGATCCGGCATTCAAAATACCGGAATGCACCCGCACTAAATCCGGACCCATTCACTTCTATGGGGCTGTGCACATGAGCGGTGATTTTCACACATCACTTGTGCGTTGCGTGAAAATCGCAGCATGCTCTGTTGTGCGTTTTTCGCGCAACGCAGGCCCCATAGAAGTTAATGGGGCTGTGTGAAAATCGCAAGCAAGTGCGATTTTCACGCATGGTTCCTAGGATGAAAGTCTATTCACTGTATTATTTTCCCTTATAACATGGTTATAAGGGAAAATAATAGCATTCTGAATACAGAATGCTTAGTACAAGGTCAATATAATAAACATTGGTGGCGCAGTGCGCCCCCCCATCACCCCAATATAATAAACATTGGTGGTGCAGTGCGCCCCCCTCAATATAATAAACATTGGTGGCGCAGTGCGCCCCCCCCCATCACCCCAATATAATAAACATTGGTGGCGCAGTGCGCCCCCCCTCAATATAATAAACATTGGTGGCGCAGTGCGCCCCCCCATCACCCCAATATAATAAACATTGGTGGCGCAGTGCGCCCCCCCTCAATATAATAAACATTGGTGGCGCAGTGCGCCCCCCCCATCACCCCAGTATAATAAACATTGGTGGCGCAGTGCGCCCCCCCCATCACCCCAATATAATAAACATTGGTGGCGCAGTGCGCCCCCCCAACACCCCAGTATAATAAACATTGGTGGCGCAGTGCGCCCCCCCCATCACCCCAATATAATAAACATTGGTGGCGCAGTGCGCCCCCCCTCAATATAATAAACATTGGTGGCGCAGTGGGCAGTGCCAATGAGGGTTAAAAAATAAAAAAATAATTAACTCACCTCCTCCAATTGATCGTCTCCTGTTCTTACTTCTTTCTAGTTTCTTCAGGACGCAGGACCTGTGGTGACATCACTGTGCTCATCACATGATCCATCACCATGGTAATGGGCCATGTGTAGAGCTCAGTGACGTCACCACAGGTCCTGAAGAAACTAGAAAGAAGTAAGAACAGGAGACCGGCAGCTACCTGATCAACTGGAGGAGGTGAGTTAATTTTCTTTTATTATTTTTAACCCTCATTGGCACTTCCCACTGTGCCACCAACGTTTATTATACTGGGGGAGGGGGGGCGCACTGTGCCACCAACGTTTATTATACTGGGGGGGGGGGCGCACTGTGCCACCAACGTTTATTATACTGGGGGGGGGGGGGTGGCGCACTGTGCCACCAACGTTTATTATACTGGGGGGGGGGGCACTGTGCCACCAACGTTTATTATACTGGGGGGGGGGGGGCACTGTGCCACCAACGTTTCTTATACAAATACAGGAGGCGGGTGCCGGAATCAAATAGCCGGCACCCGACCTTTGTGACAGGGAGCTGCGATCAGCGGCAGTTAACCCCTCAGGTACCGCACCTGAAGGGTTAACTCAACTGCAGCGGATCGCAGCTCCCTGTCACAGAGGTCGGGTGCCGGCTATTTGATTCCGGCACCCGCCTCCTGTATTTGTATTAACAGGTCAGTTTTCTTCATTGGTGGCGCAGTGGCCACAGCCCCTCCCCTCCTCCTCCTGCCTCTTCTTATTGGCAGCGGCGGGGACAGCAGCAGCACAGGGGGGAGGGAGAGACTCCTCCTGCGCTGCTGAGAACGATCATCTCCTGTGCCCGCCGCTGTATTGAGCAGAGCTGCGGCGGCGGGTCTAGTCGCTAATGGCATCTGGAGCCCTGCAGAAGAGCCGCATTAAAGTGTGTAAAGAGCCGCATGTGGCTCGCGAGCCGCGGCTTGCCGACCACTGCCCTAGGGGATTGATATTTATGGCCTTGGAGAAGATAGACACACACTGGAGAGGGGGGAAACATGTGGAAAGAATGTCTAGAGCGGAATCCCGGCGCATATAGGATTTTGGAAGTTTGATACCAGCGGGTTTGAACGCCGAACTTGAAATTTTTGGCTTCCTCTAGACCATGGTGGGTGTGCCCCCTATCTAATAGGGGATCACATGTCTGGCCGTCTATCGGCACTTTGATCCCCCCTTGGAATCATTTGATGCATGTATCTTTACAGAGGAAGATGTTATAAGTTTGCTGTCTAAGGTGAAGACAAATAAGTCACAGGGGCCTGATGAAATACACCCAAAATTATTAAAAGAGCTTAGTGGTGAGCTGGCAAAACCGCTAACAGATTTATTTAACCAATCATTAGTAACAGGAGTCGTCCCGGAAGATTGGAAATTGGCAAATGTCGTGCCCATTCACAAGAAAGGTAGTAGGGAGGAATCGAGCAACTATAGACCAGTGAGTCTGACATCAATAGTAGGCAAATTAATGGAAACCCTATTAAAGGATAGGATTGTGGAACATCTAAAATCCCATGGATTGCAAGATGAAAAACAACATCGGTTTACTTCAGGGAGATCATGTCAAACAAATCTTATAGATTTTTTTGACTGGGTGACTAAAATAATAGACGGTGGAGGTGCAGTAGACATCGCATATCTAGATTTTAGTAAGGCTTTTGACACTGTCCCACATAGAAGACTTATCAATAAACTGCAGTCATTGAGCATGGACTCCCAAATTGTTGAGTGGATTAGGCAGTGGCTGAGTGACAGACAACAGAGGGTTGTAGTCAATGGAGAACATTCAAAACAAGGTCATGTTACCAGTGGGGTTCCACAGGGATCTGTACTGGGACCAATTTTGTTCAATATCTTCATAAGTGATATTGCAAAAGGCCTCGATGGGAAGGTGTGTCTTTTTGCTGATGACACAAAGATATGTAACAGGGTTGATGTTCCTGGAGGGAAACGCCAAATGGAAAAGGATTTAGGAAAACTAGAAGAATGGTCAGAACTCTGGCAACTGAAATTTAATGTGGATAAGTGCAAGATAATGCACCTAGGGCGTAAAAACCCAAGGGCAGAATATAGAATATTTGACACAGTCCTGACCTCAGTATCTGAGGAAAGGGATTTAGGAGTAATTATTTCAGAAGACTTAAAGGTGGGAAGACAATGTAATAGGGCAGCACGAAATGCCAGCAGAATGCTTGGATGTATAGGGAGAGGTATAAGCAGTAGAAAGAGTGAAGTGCTTATGCCGCTGTACAGAACACTGGTGAGACCTCACTTGGAGTATTGTGCGCAGTACTGGAGGCCATATCTCCAGAAGGATATAGATACTCTAGAGAGAGTTCAGAGAAGAGCTACTAAACTAGTACATGGATTGCAGGATATAACTTACCAGGAAAGGTTAAAGGACCTTAACATGTATAGCTTGGAAGAAAGAAGAGACAGAGGGGATATGATAGAAACTTTTAAATACATAAAGGGAATCAACTCGGTAAAGGAGGAGAGCATATTTAAAAGAAGAAAAACTACCACAAGAGGACACAGTTTTAAATTAGAGGGGCAAAGGTTTAAAAGTAATATAAGGAAGTATTACTTTACTGAGAGAGTAGTGGATGCATGGAATAGCCTTCCTGCAGAAGTGGTAGCTGCAAATACAGTGAAGGGGTTTAAGCGTGCATGGGATAGGCATATGGCTATCCTTCATATAAGATAGGGCCAGGGACTATTAATAGGATTCAGATATATTGGGCAGACTAGATGGGCCAAATGGTTCTTATCTGCCGACACATTCTATGTTTCTATGTTTCTATGGAAGGAGGCCCACTCACTCTTTCTACAATAAAACTTGAAAGAATAGAAACCAGAGATAATACAGATTAAATAACGCAATATGTTTGTCCCTTCGGCTATGACATATGGGCCCCATCTCCTCGTATAACCAATTATATGAAATAATCTGTATTTTAATAAATTATCATACCTAAGTTCCCTCTGGAATTTTAAGCTATTATTTTTTTAGACATTTTTTATATTAGTATTGTTGTATAATTCTACCGCAGGTTTATTAATTAGAATGTGGATTTAAGCTGTATATGGCCGATACACTCAGGCCTATTTATATATAAAAAAAATATATAGCAACTATTTTTTAAGTAATGTGTATTCGTATATTTTTATATATTCTTATAAATTTATATGCTTTAAAGTCTTTTTTCTGAGAAAGCAATACGCAGAAATGTCTCCTTTAATATATAGCTTAATCGCAATCAGATGAGATAATATGCAAAAAACGCATATACACAAGAAAAACCGCACCAAAAACGCATGGACGCCATAGAAAGCCAAAAATCTGATTCCGTTCCAGGTTTTTGATAATCCTAAGTGAACTATAAAAGGAGGTGACATTGCAATGGGGGTTGAGCCACTGAGGAAGGGGAGAGAGGTCCCCGAAATGCGTCTGGCGTAGTTCACCCCCACAAAGGAAGATCCGGACTAACTACAGAGGACCGATGATATCCTGATTTGTGGAGCGCTCCATAAAATTTTTTAATCAGAAATATTCGTAAGAAATACCGGACCAAACAGGCAAGTCCCGCGAGACAAGTACCACGTGACCCGGAAGTCTTGGGCGAGGACGCCAAACGGGAGAAGAAGATGCCGGTACAAGGTGGTGAGTGGAGACCTGAGAGAAATAATCTCCAAGCGGCGTTCCCGATTTAACAGGGGTAAGATACCAATTCACGCCTTACTCACCACTTATATTTAACATCGATATCAACCGGAATATTAGGTCCCGTTCTCCGGATTTATTCACTGTCTCCATATCTAAATAAAGGATTGTCCCTATGAAAGGGAATACTTCTGAGAGAACACAGTGACAATCAAGGAAGTGACTTTCTTTCCAAAAGAGTGTTAGACCTGGAACGATTTATTTCTTATGGACTATATGCGATGAAATTACCTTACATTTATATATAATTGAAGGACAAGATCTGTGCATATTTCGATATGGCATCACCAGTGTGCATATACCCTCCGGTTCTATTCTATTTATTGACTTTTACTTATTGTGTGAGATTGTAATTTATTGCATATCTTTTTAAGTGTGATTTTATAATAATTAATTGGATTTCCCACGGGCATTGGGTCTTGATGGGTGCCATAAGGTGTAGCGAGCTCATAGGATTGGACCCATGCCTGAGTCCCGTTTGAGAAAACCTAATGAGCCATCTGGTGATGCCCAGAGACCATGCCAGGTGATAATGAAGTTCCTGGACTATGGGGACAAGGAGGCTATCCTAGGGGCATTCAGAACCAGGAAGGCCCACTAAAGCTCTTAGGCTATGCCGTCCTGCTATTTGCTGATTATTCATCGGCGGTGGCCATGTCTGTTCTATATTACATAAGAGGCAAATAAAATTCCAGCTTATGTACCCAGCTAAACTTCAGGTCACCCACGCAGATGGCTCTACTATTATCTTCCATGAACCGTCGGCAGCGGAGGAGATGGTGGACTCACTGCAAAATCGAAGAAATGCAGGACGCTCGGATCAGACAAGGAGACCTGATTCACCAGGCCGCGATGGATCTAAAGGGGAGCGTCGCAGACATGAGTCCAGCCAAGACAAAGCCCGTGTAAATGGGACTGGGCGTAAAAGATCTCCCATGAGAGGTGACCCCTTGGGCCCGAGGAGATGACTGATTAGTGTATAGCAGATGCCAGTGTTTGGCACGAATATCTTTTCTCCATCATAGGAAGATTCAGAATGATGTTCACAGGATAGATGGATCCAATCTGTCGTCCTAGGAGACGGAGAGCCTGATGTTACTGTTAGATGACTCTGCTAGGAGTTTTATGTTCTTATAATTTGAATTGTTATGGTTATTATCCATTTCCTTGAGGGGTTCTGGGTATTTCAGATTCAAAGTTAAAGTTCAGAAAGGTGGGCGAGGGTCGCAACCCTGAAAAAAGGAAGTTCTGTTTAAAAAATTAAAGTTAGTCGCTGCTCTAACTTAAAGGGAAAGTATTTTGAGTGGGAAGGGCGGGAAGGGTTATTCTAGTGGTAGGGAATATTATTAACAGTATTTTTACCTTTCTGATTGTAATAAGATAATTGGGTTACTAGTGGGAGTGTGTTAAGAAACGCAATATGAAAATAGTCTCATGGAATGTCAAGGGCTTGAGATCGTCCCATAAAAGGGGGATGATCCTCAGACATCTCAAAAAGCTCAAACCCGATGTTGCTCTCCTGCAGGAAACCCACCTGGGGAGAGTGATTTTGCTAGGATGAAGAAGATGTGGGTGGGTACAGTAATAGGATTTCCGGCAAACCACAGGAAGGCGGGGGTACTAATTTTGATTAATAAGCAACTGAACTGTAATATTGTACAGCAATCTATGGATACACAGGGTAGGTGGGCACAGGTACTTTTACAAATTCAAGATACGCAGTACAGCATTTATAACATATATGGTCCGAACTCCAACAATGGTCTTTTTTTCAGGGACTTGAAGAAGTCTTTGCTAGGTGACACTTGTATAAACAAGATTATTGGAGGTGACTTTAACTCTGTTGTTAAAGGGGTGGAGGATCGGAGATGAGTAGGTGACAGAGTGGGGGGTGACGGACCTAAAGACAAGGTTTTGCTGCCGTTGATGAGTGGTGCTGGACTGATAGATCCATGGCGCCAACTTCACCCGGATGACCAGAGCTTCACGTTTTATTCGACCCCAAAATCTTCCTAGTCTAGGATTGATTATATATTTCTGCCTCACTTCCTGATGCACAAGGTGGAACTGGCGGAGATTGGGGACATTGTCATTTCTGACCATGCTCAGGTTTCTCTGATTTTAATGGATAAATACCCAAGGGGGCCAGACTATATTTGGCGATTCCCCTCCAACTTGTGCGTAAGGGAGGAGTTTGTAGAAAAGCTTAATATATGGTGGGAGGAATATAAGCCTGATAACGAAGCTCACGTGAGTAACCCAGGCTTGTTCTGGAATGCAGCTAAGGCCTCATGCACACGGCCGTATTTTTTTGCGGCCCGCAAAAACGGGTTCCGTTTTTCCGTGATCTGTGACCGTGGGTCTTCCTTGATTTTTGGAGGATCCACGGACATGAAAAAAAAGTCGTTTTGGTGTCCGCCAGGCTGTGCGGAGCCAAACGGATCCGTCCTGAATTACAATGCAAGCCAATGGGGACGGATCCGTTTGACGTTGACACAATATGGTGCAATTTCAAATGGATCCATCCCCCATTGACTTTCAATGTAAAGTCAGGAGTTAATATACCATAGGATCGGAGTTTTCTCCAATCCGATGGTATATTTTAACTTGAAGCGTCCCCATCACCATGGGAACGCCTCTATGTTAGAATATACCGTCGGATTTGAGTTACATCGTGAAACTCAAATCCGACAGTATATTCTAACACAGAGGCGTTCCCATGGTGATGGGCACGCTTCAAGTTAGAATATACTAAAAGAACTGTGTACGGGGGCGCATGCGCGCAGCTTGCAGGGCAGACATGTCTGTGTGAGCTCCGCTCCGACCGCTGGCAATTTCCCTTCATTAGCGCCGTTCATTCACAGAAGACTGCCCGAGGCAAAAGGGGAACGAAAATCCCGGGAACGCCGACCGCTTCACAGACAATACCGGAGATCTTCCGGAACACGAGGCACTCCATCATGGCCGACAAAGCAGCTTCCCCGGCAAGCCCGGCCTCATCTATTGAAAGTGAACTCCGTGTGGAAGCGGTGCCACCGCAAGCAGGTCAGGCAGAACTATATACCAATATAGCAGCCCTTTTCAAATCAGAGCTGTCACAGGCGGTCGCAGAATTCTCCCGCCAGATTAACGAGCTGGGGAACAGAGTATCTGACCTGGAGACCAGGACAGATGAATTGGCTGACGCCATTGGGACTGACAGGGAGGACATCGACGCACACTCCCTTCAGCTACAAGCTCTAGAGACGAAAATTGAGGACCTGGAGAACAGGTCTAGAAGAGGGAACCTGCGCATAAAGGGCTTACCTGAATCCTTCCAAGACCTCTCAGGCACAATTGGCGCGCTGTTTAGCGCCTTGCTCCCACAGGCCCAACTGTCTCAATTAAAGATGGACAGAATCCACAGAGCCCTGGGGAAACCGCGCATCCCTGATACTCCTAGGGATGTAGTCCTTAAATTACATTACCCAGAGATGAGAGACTTGATCCTCAACTCCGCGCGAAATTTGACGGCCATGCCGGATCTTCCACCTGAGGTACACATCTACGCGGACCTGGCTCCCACGACGCTCCGGAAGCATAGGGAGATGAAGCCTGTGACTCAGGCATTACAGCAAGCTCAGGTACACTACAGATGGGGATTCCCCTTCGCCCTATCGTTCCAGCTTAATTCGCGCCTGTATACGGTTCATACACCTGATGAGGGGATTGAAAAACTGCGACAAGCCGGCTTAAAGGTGGACCGCTTAGAGAAATCTGCTGCGCCTCCTAGGCCTCAACGCCCTGCCAGAGTCTGGTCTCAGGTACCAACTACCTCCAAGTCCCCGGGACATTGAAAACACAGTCCTGTTTTGCACATCCACGGAAGGTGATGTTCAGAAAAGTTTCCTAAATAGTCCTCAGGAATGTTTACTTTTTATTTCCGGGATGCAGTTTGATGTTGGGGCTGGTTACATGTGACTATCGGTGCGGGTCCAGTTTAGGACTTTCGCTTGGGATACAGCGAATCGGATATCATTGTTGCCCTTCACTAACGGGTTACCAATTGTGAATTCAGGGATGATTATTGCGTCCTTGATTTCCACACTAGACCCACTAATTACTGCGGGCCATGTTAGGCCTAGCCAGTTATGCTATCTAACAGTAATGTTGGATTTGTTTATGTTATTCAGTTTTATCGTCTATATGGAGATCTATGTTTTCACTACTATCTATGCTAGGCGGTCTAGACATGCTGCCATACTAAGCTTTACCTTATATTGCTGGGATAATGTGTAAGATATTGTCACACAATGTGCGTGGCCTGAACTCACCAGGCAAACGTAAAACAGCATTCACATCTTATGTTAGACATGACCCAGATGTAATATGTATTCAGGAGTCACATTTCACACCTTCTTCCCACCCCAAATATTTCCATCCCCGATATTCCAGATTCTTTTCCTCCACCTTCCGCAC
Organism: Bufo bufo; assembly: GCF_905171765.1. Classification (NCBI taxonomy): domain Eukaryota; kingdom Metazoa; phylum Chordata; class Amphibia; order Anura; family Bufonidae; genus Bufo; species Bufo bufo. Next base: position 516,509,016 of record NC_053393.1, read on the forward strand.
TAAATCCAGGGGGGTCATTACTCTCCTACGGAACTCATTCCCATTTCAGGTTACTGGCCAAATCACTGACCAAGAGGGACGTTATGTTATATTAATGGGGGAACATAAAGGGAAGATTCTATGTATAGTGAACGTGTATGCCCCAACCGAGGATCCAATTGTCTTCTTTACTTATATGTATCAGAAGCTTGAGGCATTACGATATGATGAAATAGCTTGGGCAGGTGACTTCAATTTTGTAATGAACCCTTTGCTAGACCACACCTCACAACCTAATACGCCACGTTCAGCCGCCTTAGGACATCAAATTTCGAGGGTTATGAAGTCACTCTCTCTAGCTGATTCTTGGAGGGAATATAATGGTACTCAGAGGGGTTACACCTACTACTCCCCAGCCCACGGTCTGTACACGCGCATTGATAGGATTTTAGTCTCCACATCCCTTCTACCACATCTAGCCTATTGTAGACACCAAATTGCGTCATGGTCGGACCATGACATGGTTATTGCGGATATTACCCTAGCCACCCCCACCAGCCGACTATTTACATGGAGGCTTAACGAGTCATTATTGACCAGACCTATAATTCGCGACCGACTTCAGGACGAATTAAAACAATTCTTTCTGGATAACTCTGACCCAGATATAGATCCTGTGGTAGTATGGCTCTCTCACAAGGCCTACATGAGAGGTCAAATTATCAGAGAGGCCTCACGTCTAAAAAAAGAGAGACATACTACTCTACTGGATCTTGAATCTAAACTTAGCAGATTGGTCAAAGCTCATCAAAGATCACCCTCGCTATACCTCCTTAAAGAGATTAAAACCGCCAAACTTAAATTAACATGATTCTCTCGAATCAAACAGAAAAAGCACTGCGCTGGACTGCGTCCTATTACTATAAATATGCTAACAAACCCGATAAGATGCTGGCTCGTCAGCTTAAAGCTAAGCAAAAAATTCATCAGGTGTTCCAGATTCGAACTAGCGCAGGCCAAGTTACCTCAAACCCTGAAACCATATACCAGACCTTTCATACATTCTATCAAAAACTTTATTCTAAAGTGTCAGGTAATCAGGAACAAGTACATAGCAGTTTTTTGGACTCTATAAGATTGCCACAAGCCTCTCACGAAGCGGTGTGTGATCTTGGTAAAGCTATCGTAGGCGAGGAGGTGGAACTGTCCATTAAAACATTAAAATTAGGCAAAGCGCCGGGTCCAGATGGTCTGACAGCCCTGTACTATAAAAAATTTGCCCCCCTGTTAATTCCTCATATCACCAAATTTTGTAATCACATAATGCAAGGCAATACTCCCCACTCTGACTTTTTGGAGGCCAACATAACCGTCATTCCCAAACCCAAAAAGGATTATTTATCCCCATCCAACTATAGACCAATTTCGCTATTGAACCTGGATACGAAAATTCTCACGTCCATTCTTGCGCGTCGGTTAAACATTCTACTTCCCACCCTTATTGGCAAGGATCAAGTAGGGTTCATTCCGGGTAGGGAAGCTCCGGACAACATACGTAAAATTCTTAATCTGATCCAGGTTGCAAATACCAAGAACACACCGTTAGCTGTCCTAGCTCTTGACATAGAGAAAGCTTTTGACTGTCACATGGGATTATCTGCACCGGGTCCTTCAGTCTATGGGTATTAAGGGTCCATTTGTACAGGCCATCAAGGCTCTTTACTCTTCTCCTGTTGCATATCTTAAGCTCCCGTCCATGAACCCTGCCCCCATCCACATCCTTAGGGGTACTCATCAAGGATGTCCTCTATCTCCGGCGCTTTTTGCCCTGGCGATGGAACCTCTGGCCATTGCTATCAGAAATAACCTAAATATCTCAGGAGTAGAAGTAGGCGACACTGAGCATAAGCTAAGCTTATTTGCAGATGACCTCCTCCTTTCACTTACTAATCCCCTCATTTCCCTGCCGAACCTCCTTAAGTTACTAAAGTCCTTTACAGAGATTTCTGGGCTTCGTGTTAACCACCAAAAATCTGAGCCCATGTTATGCAACACTCCCCCCGCTTTGCAGTCACTCTTAAAGCAGGATTTTCAGTTTCACCACTTGCCTAATCACATTCCATACTTAGGTACAGTAGTCCCCACACACCTTCATATGATGTACAGGCTGAACTATGCCCCCTTATATCGGGCTATCAGAGAGGACCTTAAGACCTGGAGTTCATTACCCATATCATGGATAGGTCGGATACATGTTATTAGAATGGTAGTTTTGCCCAGGCTGTTATACTTATTTCGTACAATACCATTACCAGTCCCGGGTGGGGATCTCCGCGACCTGCAGAGAGATGTACTGAAGTTTATCTGGGGCAATAAACGTGCCCGCATAGCTCGGACTACCATGTGTCGACATAAAACACAAGGGGGTCTCTCTGTTCCTGATTTCATAAAGTATTATAAAGCTGCTAGACTGGCCCAGCTTTTTCTGACGCATACTAAGTCGGAGACACACCCCTTATGGGTTTCAATAGAACAGTCCCTCCTCTTGCCTTGGTCGTGGAGAGCCCTACTATGGACCTCACTATCCCTACCGTTTAGGGTACGCTCCAATTCACCACTGTCCTATCAGGCTCTATTATTGGGGAGATCTGTTAGGTTTAAGCTGGCCCTACAATCGAAAATCTCTCCCCTCCTTCACCTTATAGGTAATCCCGCCTTCCCCCCGGGAATGAAAGCCTCCGATTTTAGCTGGTGGATTGACAACAAGTATGTGACTCTACACAGATTCTTGGTCAGAGGGAAATTGATTGCCTTGAGTGATTTTAAAGATAAATCTGTCCTCCCTAGGAGCGAATCATTCAGGGCTAATCAAATATTCTCATTCTTCCACTCTTTAAGGGTCAACAATGTGAATCTAGACTTCACCCCCTTTGAACGTTATGCTAACTTTTCTTTGTGTAGGCAAGGACTATTGTCTAGACTATACGGAATGCTAGATCTCTCGCCAGATGGGGTTCGCCTCCCGTATATGGTGGAGTGGGAGAAGGATACACAGGTAGAATCCCCTCTTTCAGATTGGTTCTTCCGTTCCCAAACTATAACCAAAAGTTCTTGGCAAACCACACTAGCAGAAACCTCTGTGAAAGTTCTTCATAGAACCCATTTAGTTCCTTACAGGTTACATCACATTTATCCAGAGGTATCACCACTCTGCTTTAGGGGATGTGCTGAGAACGGAACAGTCTATCATATCTGGTGGACGTGCCCTCATGTCCAGTTATTATGGTCTAAAGTATGTAGATTGCTTTCATCAGTTCTAGATTGTAACTACCAACCAACCCCCATTTATTGTCTCTTAGGGGATAAGCCCCCTTGGTTGACATTTGCCAAGTTCAAGCTGTCTCAATATATCTTAATGGCCGCCAGAATCCATATAGCGTTCAAATGGAAGACTAGTATATTAAACTATCAAGCAGTCTTGGATAGAATTAATAGTATTCTGTTGTATGAGAAGCTTTCAGCCATTCGTATGGATACTTTTGAAGCATTTGAAAAACTTTAGGAACCCTGGGTTTCATCCTCCTACTCCGCCAACATACAACGAAGTCTGTCATTATAATGATGGCAATATTGTATAAGGATATTCTAGACATGTTGACTATATGTGTTCGTATGTCAAACGCTTTTGACTTGATCTTTATTTTCTAGCTATAATTACTATTGGATCTCCATTTGACGATTGATATTGTTCTTATTGTTTTATTTTTCTACATTTTATGTATGTTTAAAATGTATACCACATTGCAATGTCAAGATGCATTTACTCGATGGTATTTTACTTTTCAATAAAGCATTTGAAACATAAAAGAACTGTGTACATGACTGCCCCCTGCTGCCTGGCAGGTGCTGCCAGGCAGCCGGGGGCATCTCCCCCCCCTGTAGTTAACACATTGGTGGCCAGTAATACTGCCCCCCCCCTCCCCTGTATTTAACTCATTGGTGGCCAGTGGGCCCCCCTCCCTCCCCTGTAGTTAACTCATTGGTGGCCAGTGGGCCCCCCTTCCTCCCCTGTAGTTAACTCATTGGTGGCCAGTGGGCCCCCCTCCCTCCCCTGTAGTTAACTCATTGGTGGCCAGTGGGCCCCCCTCCCTCCCCTGTAGTTAACTCGTTGGTGGCCAGTGGGCCCTCTCCCCTCCCTCCCCCTCCTAATTAAAATCTCCCCCCCTATCATTGGTGGCAGCAGAGAGTACCGATCGGAGTCCCAGTTTAATCGCTGGGGCTCCAATCGTTAACCATGGCAACCAGGACGCTACTGCTGTCCCGGTTGCCATGGTTACTTAGCAATTGGTAGCAGCATTATACTTACCTGTGAGCTGCGATGACTGCGTCCGGCCGGGAGCTCCTCCTACTGGTAAGTGACAGGTCTGTGCGGCACATTGCTTAATGACGTGGCGGACGCAGGGTGCTTGATAAAGACCTTTTGGTCGAAACGTTGCCACAAGAGGTGAAATAAAGAAATTGGAATTTATCCTTCTGAGTGCCGCGGCTTCTTCTGTTGTTACTTACTACGGGAACCCACAGACCGGGATCCAACGCTGCAGGCACCACCATGAATTGGAAAGCTGGGATTCCAGTGAGTAGTGCTGACCTAACAATATTTTTGGTGCTTAACTACAGGGGAGGGAGGGGGGCTGGCCGCACTGGCCACCAACGAGTTAACTACAGGGGAGGGAGGGGGTCCCACTGGCCACCAATGAGTTAACTACAAGGGAGGGAGGGGGGGCCGGCCGCACTGGCCACAAATGTGTTAACTACAGGGGGGGGCTGCCCCCTGCTGCCTGGCAGCACCTGCCAGGCAGCAGGGGGCAGTCATGTACACAGTTCTTTTAGTATATTCTAACCTGAAGCGTCCCCATCACCATGGGAACGCCTCTGTGTTAGAATATACTGTCGGATCTGAGTTTTCACAAAGTGAAAACTCAGCTCTGAAAAAGCTTTTATGCAGACGGATCTTCGGATCCGTCTGTATTAAAGTAACCTACGGCCACGGATCACGGACACGGATGCCAATCTTGTGTGCATCCGTGTTCTTTCACGGACCCATTGACTTGAATGGGTCCGTGAACCGTTGTCCGTCAAAAAAATAGGACAGGTCATATTTTTTTGACGGACAGGATACACGGATCACGGTCTCGGCTGCAAAACGGTGCATTTTCCGATTTTTCCACGGACCCATTGAAAGTCAATGGGTCCGCGAAAAAAAAAACGCAAAACGGCACAACGGCCACGGATACACACAACGGTCGTGTGCATGAGGCCTAAGGCTGTGATGCGAGGGAAAATAATGGGTTATGTGAATGGTATCAAGAGGAAGGCCCAGCTCTCTTTCAATCAAGCGAGTCTAAAAGTTAGAGAGGCTTACCTGGCTTATACTGATAACCCCTCTGCAATTAATAAAAAGAGATGGGCTGAAGAACGTCAGATATTTGAGAGTTGCTTGAAGGACAGAGAGACATTGAGGCTTACTGAAATGGAAACCAGGTTGTATAAACATGGAAACAAATCTGGGAAATTACTGGCTAATTTAGCGAAAGGGATGAGATCTTCCCAGCATATCGTGAGTTTGAGGGATCCTAGGGGGATCATAACCCATGATCCAGCGAAAATTAACTCTATGGTGGGAAGGTATTATGAAGCCCTATATAAAGACGAGACGCATTGTGATATGTCGGGATATCTCCTCACCAAGGTCAAATTACCTAGACTTACAGACGAACAACTTCAGAATTTAAACTCAGAGATTTTCTTGCAAGAACTGCAGGGGGCTATTAAACACTTAGGTAATTCTAAGGCACCAGGGCCAGACGGATTTACTGGGGAATACTATAAGGCGCTAATAACTCAGATTTCGCCAGTTATTGTTGAACTGTTCAACGGAGTATTTCAAGGACGAATGGCATTAGATAATGAAAACATGTCATATATTAAACTACTGTCCAAGCTGGGGAAGGACCCCTTGCTTCCAGGGTCTTATAGGCCCATATCCCTGATAAATGTTGATGATAAGCTTTTGGCAAAGATCGTAGCAGATCGTCTGGCCAAAATAATGCCCCAACTGATAGGGAAGGAACAAGTGGGATTTGTCCAGGGTAGGTCTGCAGTGACTAACATTAGCAGTTTTGGACAGGATACATAATTTGCCCATGAGGGGGGAACTCCCAGCCATGCTCACCTTGGACGCCGAGAAAGCGTTTGATAATGTCCGTTGGGCATGGCTGGGAGTGGTACTGGACAGGATTGGCTTTTAGGACATACTTATCCCAGATGTACCAAAACCCGAAGGAAAATTTGTGTTTGACATATTTCAACTGTAGCTGTTAACAAATGAAAAATATGCAACTGTAATTACAATGTAATGTTTTATCATTGTTTCTCTGGTATGATGAGTGATCGTGGCATAACAACAATAAAAAATTTAAAAAAAAAAAATTAAAAAAAATAATGAAATTTATTGACTCAATTTTACCAGTGTCATGAAGTACAATATGTGACGAGAAAACATTCTCAGAATGACTTGGATAAGTAAAAGCATTTTAAAGTTATTACCACATAAAGTGACACTGGTCAGATTTGCTAAAAATGGCATGGTCATTAAGGTGAAAAATGGCAGGGTTCTTAAGAGGTTAAAGAGAAAGCAGAGCTCATATGAGTGCTGCCTTCTCTACTCTGTTTACCTGCTTGTCTCAGCAACTGCAGTGGGGAGGAGGTGTAATTACAAGGATGGCGTCCCTATTCACTTCTATGGGACGCCTCTGTAGTATTCATTTGAACAGGAGCCGTCCCATAGAAGTGAACGGGGATGCCATACTTGTAATTTCACCTGCTCAGCACTGCAATTGCAGCGATGAGCAGATAAACAGAGCAGAACACACAGAGCTCATATGAGCACTGCCTTTTCATAAAAACAGCTGATCAGCAGGGGAGCCGGGAGTCAGAGCCCCGCCAATCTGATATTGATGACCTATCCTGAGGATAGGTCATTAATAGTAAAAAGTGTACAACCCTTTTAAGAAGTGTCTCTGCAGGAAAGACACCTTCTGTCAAGAGGGCTCAACTATGACACCCAAAATTTAAGTACTGTGCATAAACAGGACTATATATATATATTGCACTACCTGATGAGAAGGAGGGCTTTATTGTGGATAAGACACAATAACAAAAACAAGAAAGAGACTGTCACAGAGTGGGGGAAATATATTACCTGTGAGCGGCCTGGCACATGGTGGGGCTGTTTGAGAAGTTGGATAACCCCTTTAAGGACTAGGCCATTTTTTGCAAATCTGACATGTGTCACTTTATGTGGTAATCATTTTGTAATGAATTCACTTATACAAATGTTTTCTTGTCACACATTGTACTTCATGACAGTGGTAAATTTGAGTGTGTATGTATGTATATATATATATATAACCTTTATGTATTAAAAAAATCCTAAAATGTACATATTAACACTTCGAATGTCTCTGCTTTTAAGGCAGATAGTGCTACCTCATAAAATAACATGCCTCAGAAAAAGATTATACCCACTTTTCGCATAAAAGCAACTCCTACTCTAGGATAGATTACTTTTTGATTGAAAGACCCCTCATAGACCTAATTTCCAGAACTGAAATAGGCAATATTGTTTGGTCTGACCATGCCCCTATTAATCTGACCATATCCACTAATAGACACCAAACCAACGACTATATGTGGAGAATCAATCCATATATTTTAAATAATGAAAAGTTTTCAGACTCCATTAAAACAGACCTAAAAGAATATTTCAAAATCAACGATACCCCTGACATAGACCCTTTTATTATTTGGTGTGCTCACAAAGCAAAAATCAGGGGCTCATTCATGTCAATAGGTTCTTACATCAAAAAGCAGAGAGAAAGGGAAATTAATGAATCCCTAAAATTAATCAAAGATCTAGAATCTAAAAATAAACTGAAACCGTCCTATATACCTACTCAAGATCTACAAAAAGCGAGATTCCAGATGTACAATCTACTATTATTTAAATATGAAAAAAATCTCAGGCAGTCCAAAGTTAATTTTTACTCACACGACAACAAAGCAGGAGCTCTTCTTGCAAGACGCTTGAAAGCAAGATTCCAAAAAGCTAAAATCCGCCAGATAATTCACCCACATACTAAGCAGATAAGAATTGCCCCTAGAGACATTGCCAATGCTTTCAGACATTATTACGGCAATCTATATAACCTAGCTCCTGATCCCCAGCAATTGATAGGAGAATCTAGTATTGTTGAATTCCTGGAAAAACTCAATCTACCTAAAATTAAATTTGAACATCTCCAACAGTTAAATCTCCCAATTTCTTTGATGGAAATCACTAAAGCAATTAAATCTTCACCCAACCAGAAATCACCAGGCCCTGATGGATTCTCTGCAGAATATTATAAAAAATTCATCGACATTTTACTTCCATATCTCCACAAAATATATAATATAGCGTTCAACACGGGCAATTTTCCTGAGGACATGTTGAGAGCGACCATAGTGACGATCCCGAAACCAGGCAAGGATCCGTCGGAAGTCAAGAATTACAGACCCATATCTCTTCTGAACGTAGATGTAAAAATTTATGCTAAAATTATTGCTGACAGATTTCAAAATATTCTTCCCGATTTAATCCATAAAGATCAGGTGGGCTTCTTAAAAAATAGACAGGGCCCAGATAATACAAGACGTATTGTGTCTCTGCTTCAATACTGCGAAAAATATAGAATACCTTCAGTCTTCCTAACAATTGACGCCGAGAAGGCATTTGACCGCATTAATTGGGCTTATGCGTTTAAAGTGTTGGATGCTTTTGGGATAATCGGACCTATACACTCGGGTATTGAAGCACTGTACAGCAGCCCCTCCGCCAATATATATGTAAACAGCTCCCTATCAGAAACATTCACTATTACAAACGGCACTAGACAGGGCTGCCCTTTTTCTCCTCTACTATTTATACTTTCAATAGAGCCACTAGCGACTGCAATTAGATTAAATCCGGATATACAAGGCGTACGACTAGGACACCGAGAATATAAACTAGCCTTATTTGCCGATGATATTATCTTAACATTAACCAACCCTCAAAATTCACTAAAAGCATTTTTTGATACTGCTCAATCTTTCAGCAACCTATCCTACTATAAAATAAATCAAGACAAATCTCAGGCTCTTCCTCTTAATATCAATCCGACACTTTTGCATAATCTCAAACAAAAATTCAAACTCGACTGGCAGAAATCAGAAATTACCTACCTGGGCATACAGGTGTCACATCCCTCCTCAAAACTGTTTGAGAATAATTACCCCAAACTAGCCTCGGACATGAGCAAAGACATGGCTGACTTCTCAAAGAATACGATCTCCTGGCTAGGCAGAATAGCAGCATACAAAATGTTGCTTCTGCCGAGGCTTCTGTACCTCTTCAGGTCGCTGCCAATTGAAATTCCTGACTCGTTTTTCGCATCACTGAATTCCAGACTGAGGTTATTTATATGGGATCACAAAAGATCTAGAGTGGCCTTTAAGACCATTATCAGACATCAGAGGAAGGGTGGACTGGGGGTTCCTCATTTAAAGTATTATTATTTCTCAGCCATATTGGACCAACTATCCCATTGGTGGTCGAATAATCCGGAGAAATTATGGGTCCAGATTGAGAAACATATCTGTGGTCTCAACACATTGAAAACCAGACTTTTGACACCCATTTTAGGTCTCCCTCCCCCCCCTTCTTATATTAATGTAGTTAAGGTCTCTGACGAAATATGGAAATCCTTCCTTAAATTGAGGAAAGGGAAACTCCATTCGCCTCTATCTGATTGCACGTTGGAATTCCTACAAGATCAAGTAGCCATGATCCCTGTCCAAGAATGGAACACATTGGGAGTCAAGTCCCTTCAGGACTTTTTTATAGATGGGAAGCTCTCTTCTTTTTCACAACTTAAAGCCAAATTTGGTCTTGGAAGAGACGACTTTTATAGATTCCTCAACATCAGAGACTTTATCAATAAACGCTTGATAAAGGAAAAGGTACAACTTCCCCACATGGTCACAATTGCTAATTTATTTAAAAAGAAGAGAGGTATCTCTACATTTTACACACAATTAACAGATCCCCTTAACTCCTCTACTAACAGTCACATACTCAAATGGGAACAAGATCTACATATTAAAATAGAGCTGTCAGATTGGCATGCTTCCTTTGCTAATATCCATAAATTTTTCCATAGCACCAACCATAAAGAAGTGATTTATAAAACATATCTTAGGTGGTACCACACTCCAAGTAAACTTCATTTGATTTTTCCCGACACCACTGATAGATGCTGGAGACAGTGTGGAAATAAAGGGACGCTCCTGCATACACTATGGGAATGTGACGCTATAAAACCCTTATGGAAGGCTACGGAAACTCTCATATACACTGTATTGAAACTACATGTTACCCTAACTCCCCAGCTGGCTCTGTTGTTGTTGGGACTCGATGATCTGCCAAACAATTTCAGGTCAATAGTCGCACATATTGTTATGGCGGCAAAACTAGTCATAACGAGACATTGGAAATCGGTGGACACTCCCCATATAAAAGAAGTCTGGCAGGCTGTGAATAACACTTGTTCATTCGAACAAACTATTGCAAGGGTCCAGGACAAACTTCATACATACCACTATAGATGGGATGAGTGGTTGAACAGTACCTACTATTGCTCTCAGTCTTGAGGGCTGTTTCTGCATTGTTTTGATGTGTTATTTGTCTTTATATTATTGTTAGACTTTTCTATGTTACTATTCAACTCACTTATCATTTTTGTTCACTTCGGTGATATAAGTTTATTATGCGACTGTAATCAAGTCTGAACTCCTATATTTGATATTTTCTCTGTATCATGGAAAAGTATTTTTTGTTTTATTTGTTTTAAAAAACTTTAATAAAAAGAATTTTACAAGAAAAAAAAAAAAAAAAAATTGTTATTACTTTACATTTCCCATATATCCACTTTATGTTTGCACCACTTTGTAAATGTCATTGTATTGTTTTAAGATGTTAGAAGGGCTTAGAATTTTAGAAGCAAATTCTAAAATTTTCAACAATATTTCCAAAACCAACTTTTTTGAAGACCAGTTCAGTTATGAAGTCAATTTGTGGGGCTTACATGACAGAAACCATCCAAAAATAACCCAATTTTAGAAACTACACACCAAGTTATTCTAAACTGTTTTTAAAAACTTTGTTAACTCTTTAGATGTTTCACAGGGATTAATGCAAAATGGAGATGAAATTTAAAAATGTCACTTTTACCCATTTTCCCCTGAATACGGCAACACACCATACCGTATGTGGTCAAAAACTGATGTATGGGCGCATGGCAGGGTTCAGAAGGAAAGGAGTGACATATGGCTTTTCAAGGGCAGAATTTTTTGGAATGGTTTTTGGGAGCTATGTCACATATGAAGACACTCTGAGGTACCCCTACAGTGGAAACACCCAAAAAGTGACCACATTCTGGAAACTACACCCCTCAAGGAATTTTTCAAAGTGTGTAGTGAGCACCTTGACCCCAAAGGTGCTTCATAGAATTGGCTATGAATATGAAAAATTAAAACATTTTCAAGAAAAAGTAGCTTTAGGTCCAAATTTTTCATTTTCACAAAGGAGAAAATGCACCCCTCCCGCTACTCATCTCCTTCTACAATTTTCTGCAACCCCTTAAACCTGAAAAACATTCCTCTGACCCCTGCTCCATTGGTCCCTCTTGCAGGAGCATTATGGAACGCCCGCTCTGTCTGCAATAAACTGTCCTCTTCATGACCTCTTCAACTCTCACAAACTTTCCTTTCTGGGTCTAACAGAAACATGGCTGACACCCTCTGACACTGCCTCCCCTGCTGCTCTATCTTATAGCTGAATTCATGCAAACCCCCTGCCTGGCAGCAAACATGGTGGAGGAGTTGGTCTTCCCCTATCAGACAACTGCTCCTACAGCCCAACTCCACTGCCACCCTCCATTACGCTCAATTCATTTGAAGTACACTCTGTTCGAATCTACTGTCCCTCCATCCTCCAAGTAGCTGTCATTTACCGCCCTCCAGGCCCAGCCACCATCTTTCTTGACCACTTTAACACCTGGCTCCTACACTTCCTTTCCGCTGACATCCCCACTATTATCATGCGTGACTTCAACATCCCCATTGACACTTGCCACTCAGCCGCCTCTAAGCTTCTAGCACTCTCTTCCTCCTTCAGCCTCCCACAGTGGTCTTTTACTCTCACCCACAGAGATGGTCAAACTCTGAATCTTATCTTTACCTGCCTCTGCTACGTACCTATCTAACCTTCTCGCCTCTCCACCTATCCGATCACAACCTAGTCACCTTCACTTCACTGGTCTCTTCAGCTGCTCCCCTAGTCCACAAACTAACACACCCCGCAGGAACCTTACACATCTTGACTTTCACTTGCTTTCTGACTCCCTTCTGCCACTTTCTACCATATGTTCCCTCCAGGACACAGATGCTGCCGCTGCTCTGTCTAACAGCACATTAACTACAGCTCTGGACATTGTTGCCCCCCTCACACACAACAAAACCCGAAAAATCAACAGACAACCCTGGCACACCAACCTGACCAAAAAACTGAGACAAGCTTCCAGGGCTGCTGAGCAGCGATGGAAGAAATCCCATTCTAAGGATCACTTCACCGCATACAAGCAATTCCTCCTCATTTTTCAAATCCTCACTTGCTGCTGCAAAACAGCCCTACTTCTGATCTCTCCTATTATAACTGTCTCACAACCCTAAACAACTGTTCAACACTTAACTCTCTTCTCCATCCCCAGCGCACCCACCCTCACTGCTCATCTCAGGACTTTTCCACATTCTTTAAACAAAAGATTGACATCAGAGAAAGCTTCAGCGCACAGTACCCACAGTCCCTCTACACAGTTCTCTTCTCCCCAAACCTGCATCTCCACCATTACAGAAGAAACACTTTCAACCCTACTCTCCAGATCACATCTCACTACCTGTGCACTTGACCCAATCCTATTCCACCTCATCCCCAACCTCACCACAGTGTTTATTCCAGCCCTAACAAATCTCTTCAACCTATCAATATCCACCGTGTCTTCCCCTCTGTTTTTAAACATGCTACCATTACACCCATCCTCAAAAAAACTTCCCTTGACCCATCTTCTTTGTCCAGGTTTTGCCCCATATTACTTCTCCCATATGCCTCAAAGCTACTTGAACAATATGTCCACTCTGAACTGTCCTCTCACCTCTATTCCTGCTCCCTACTCAACTGAACCCCCTCTCAACTAAAACTGCCCTTACCAAAGTCACCAACGACCTGCTAACGGCCAAAACCAAAAAACATTACTCTGTCCTCCTCCTCCTTGACCTGTCCTCTGCCTTTGACACCGTCGACCTCTCCCTTCTGTTATAAACTCTCATTTCTTGGCATCACTGAGCTGGCCCTCTCCTGAATCATATCATACTCACAGACCGGACATTTAGCATTTCCCACTCTCACACCACCTACTTGTCTCGCTCCCTCTCTGTTGGTGTGCTGCAAGGCTCTGTCCTAGGACCCCTGCTCTTCTCAATCTACACCTTCGGCCTGGGACAGCTCATAGAGTCCCACGGCTTTCAGTATCACTTTTATGCTGATAACACAGAAATTTACCACTCTAGTCCAAACATCACCACCTTACTATCCAGAATCCCACATTGCCTATCTTCTATATCTTCCTTCTTCTCCTCTTGCTTTCTAGAACTTAACATGGATAAAACAGAATTTATCATCTTTCCCCCATCTTGCTCAACCCCCCCCCACCCCCCCTTCCCCCCCAAAAGACCTATCTATCGCGATCAATGGTTGCACACTCTCCCTGGTCAACTAAATCCACTGCCTTGGGGTAACCTTGGATTCTGCCCTGCTCTTTCTACCACCTGCCACCTCCAACTCAAAAATATCTCCCGCATCCGTGCATTCCTCAACCAAGAGTCTGCAAAAATGCTTGTACATGCCCTCATCTTCTCCTGCCTAGACTACTGTAACATCCTCGTATGTGGCCTTCCATCTAGCACTCTTGCACCCCTCCAATCTATCCTCAACTTTGCTGCCCAAGTAATCCACCTCTCACCCTGTTACTCTTCTGCTTATCCCCTTTGTCAATTCCTTCACTGGCTCCCCATCGCCCAGCTAATTCAGTTTAAAATACTAACAAATATATATATAGCCGTCCACAACCTGTCCCCTCCATACATCTCTGAGCTACTTTCCCGATAAATCCCCAAACGTACCTTGTCCGCTTGCTGGGCAGGTACTGGAGGAATTTAGAAAACAATTTAAAGTAGTAGGGCACACCACCACTTGATGCCACACGGAAAGTTAATACAAAGATATTTATTAGATCATTATAACATATAGTAATTGTGACATATAATGTTAAAATTTACTAAAACACATCAATTATTACTATAAAATTCCTAAAATACAGTCATCAATAGTGTAATCGGCTGGGTCATAAACGAAATCTTATATGTAACAGTCTTTTCTAAGGGTTAATTAACCCAAATGATGTCCCAGGAGGGGATATAATACTTGAATGATAGTCACTTGTATTTTTGTGTAGATTAGTTGCCACTTATCCTGAATCACAGTAATGCCACAAGTAAGTCGCTGCCTAATTACAAGACTAAGCCGGAATGATTTTTACTCACTGTTTTTGGGTAATGCCGGTTTTCAAATCACTCGTGGCGTCCCACGTGTAGTGAAAGTCTTTTATAGACTGCGATACGGTGCGGTTTTCACTTGCTGCAGAAATGGTGGAAAAAACTTTCGGGATCCTCGGTGGTTGTAATTAGCTGTGCCGTCTTAGACATCACCTGGAAGCGAATACCTTCTGCGTTATTTATTCATAATATGCAGGGTTGACTTTCACCAGGAAGGATAGGTCTCAGCAAGAAATGACAGGTATCCAGCTTTTCTTTACAACAAGATGCAAATTCACGGATCTCTTTCTTGAAGCGCTTATTGTCCTCCGGTTCTGTGCTTTTATCTCATGGGATTAGTTACCATACGCGTTTCGGAGTGGGCTACGACTCCTTCAGTGGTTGAATTTCCCATGGGAATGATCTATCTTTATATACCTATACAGGTGTGGTTTTAATTAATTGGCTTGAGCCGTTTGTAGGAAGTGACGTAGATTTCTTTTAAAGTTCATGATGACAAGCTATATATTTTCAATCATTTAAAACATTTATTTCTTATTTAAAAAGCATATTAAATCAGTATAGATATAAATATATCCATATATCACTTCATATTACGAATATGTTATATAAGATATTTAAGTTAAAACTAAGAACAAGTATCAAGAGTATATCAGACAGAATCACATTTATCTACATTTATAGTTGCTTGAATATACGTAAACTCAAAGTTTATACCATATATATTCAATGGATTCCTTATTTTATAGTGTTAATAATCCAAAAGCGTGGATAGAGAGCAGAAACAAATATATCGGCCGCCATGAGATAAATCTGCGTTTTTTTGATGCGGTAAATGTTCACATTGTGTTTTCACTATATTTCCACTCTCTATCCGTATTAATACTGCTGAGCATTCATTAAATCCCACAGCTTTACATTGATCATATATAATAAAATATATAAAAATATAAAATATAAAAATATATAAAAATGTTATAATTATGTCAAAATACATATATTCATTATATTGATTACGAATTAGATTTTTCAAGTTTGGAAAAAATTTGGAAAAAATTGAAATTATATATATGTGTATGATTCTGTACATAATTTCTTCTAAATAAAAACAATAATATATTTATGTATAATTATGTACGTAATTTCTTCCAAATAAAAGTAAGAATAAAAGTAAAAATCTCGGAATGCGGTACGGAGTAAGGTACGTAGTGGGAAGGGTGCCCACCAGGGGAAGACCCGGAGAATTATAATAACTCACAGGTCTCTCCCTGGTGAGGACCCCCCCCCCCCCACCCGAATGAATCACAGGAACCCATATATTTCTATTTCTGCATTTAGTCCCGCAGGAAGCAGAGTGTTGAAATCAAAGATATATCTTGATTCAATTCTCGACATTCTTTTAATGTGATCTCCGCCTCTCCAATCTGTTTCTACCTTTTCAAGAGCTGAAAAGATAAGTCCCTTTGGATTTTGATTATGCATAATTTTGAAGTGGTTTGACAAGGTATGTTTTTCATACCCCTTCTTTATGTTCGAAATATGTTCGGCTATACGGACTTTAAGTTGTCTCTTAGTTCTCCCCACATATTGTCTTTTGCAGGGGCATTGTATAATATAAATGACGCTATTAGAATTACACGTAAGGAAATCTTTAATCGTGTGCTCATGAGGGTTTGTCATGGATTTTACTATTGATGTTTTTTTGGGGAAAGTAGTGTTCTTACACCCCATACATTTACCGCACCGGAAAAAGCCTGTGGTATTTGTCCATTCCTGTATGGACAAACCTACTTTGTTTTTATTTCTTTTTGGAATTGTAGGTGCTACCATCAGTGCTAAATTAGGTGCTTTAGTAAAAGTGATTTGAGGGAATTGAGGAATTAAATGACCTATTACCTTATCTTTATTTATAAAGTGCCAGTGCTTATTTATTATATACCTCACTTTTTTATGATGGATATTGAAAGGTAATATTATTCTTGTATTTCCATCTTTCTGTTCCTTTTTAGTTTTTATATCGAAAAAAGATTTTCGGTCTATTTGTCTAACTGTATCTATGGCTGTATCCAGAATTTTTACAGGATATCGTTTTTCTAGAAACTGGTCTTTCAATATTACAGCCTTATCCTCAAAATCCTCCAATTTTGAACAATTTCTCCTAATCCGTCTAAACTGTCCTATTGGTATATTTAGGAACCATTGGGGTAAATGACAGCTATTATATAAGATATAACTGTTTTTTGAGGTTGGTTTGCGGTATGTATTACAGACTAATTTATTCTCTTCTATTTTAATTTGTAAATCCAAGAATTCAACCATCGATTGGCTAGTCTTCCCTGCAAACCGTAAGTTACAATCATTTTTATTTATGTCCTCCAAAAATTTGTCCAATGATTCCTGATCGCCTTTCCATATGAAGAGGAAATTAGAGCACCAGGTTTGTCCCCAGTTTGGGGTCAATATTTTTCCGCTCCCAATTTGCCATAAATAAATTGGCGTAGCTGGGGGCAAACCTGGTGCCCATCGCAGTGCCACAAATCTGTAGATATATATCTGAATTGAACCAGAAATAATTATGATCTAAAATGTATTGTGTAACCGTCTGTAGATATTGAATCTGTTCTATGGGTAATTGGTTATTTTCCTGTAATTGATGTCCCATAGCTTCTATACCCTGTTTGTGATTTATCACTGTATATAGGGACTGTACATCTAGTGTCCCTATAATCCATTCAGGGTTATACTGTAGTTTTTCTATTATTTGTATTATAGAAGTAGTGTCTTTTATATAAGATCAAATTGTTTTAACTACTGGCTGTAACAATTTATCTATGTAATGTGAGAGGTTTGCTGTAAGCAAACCTATGCCGGAAATTATTGGCCGTCCTGGTGGATTTAACGGATCTTTATGCAATTTGGGAATGCAATAGAACACTGGCAATCTACATTGGCTATTGGTAATGTAATGGTATTCCTGTTGGGATAAAATGCCAGATCTCTGACCTTCTTCACATAAATTTATTAATTGCTTGTGGAATTCTGCCGTGGGGTCAGTACGTAAACGTTTATACGTAGTTGTGTCAGATAATTGTCTGATACACTCATTATTATAATTATCCACATCCCACACTACAATAGCTCCACCCTTATCAGCTGGAAGTATTATTATCTTCTGGTCTTTTTGTAGTTGTTTTATTGCCTGTATCTCTATTTTTGATAGATTATTTTCTCTATTGTTACTTATTTTTATTTTCCTGATATCAAATTCCACTGCTTGTCTAAAAGCCATAATTTCTTCACTGGTCTCTTGACGTGGATATTTTACCGATTTACTTTTTACATCCGTATGTACATATTTCCTTCCTTCTATTGGGTTTACTCCGTTCATTATTGGGGTTTTTAATGAAATATTTCTTTAGACATAGCTTCCTTATATATTTTTCTATGCCTATTAATGTATCAAACTTATTTAATTGATTTGAGGGCGCAAATTTAAGACCTTTATTTAATAAGTGGATTTGAGAGGGAGTGAGAGTGGACGTGCTCAAATTTACAATTGAATCTGAATCATTCGATTGTGGTGATTGTTGTGTTTTCTTCTGTTTGAGTCCTCGACGTAATTTCCTTTTTCGTGTCTTTGTGGTTTGTATTGGTGTCTCTGTGTGTTCTGGGGTTCCTCGTATCGTGTTCTCGATTGTGGTGTCTTGTGTTGTTGGTGAGACTTGTGATAATGGTGATCCCGACTGATATCCCTGTGTCGTAAATTGTATCGGTGTACTGGGGACTCTTTTTGTGCTAGATATAACTGGGGTGATTGTCTCGGTGTTCTCTGTTGTGATGGGGTGGAGTTTGGTCTAAAAAATGGTTCTCTGTAAATATTTCATATCTATTGGAGGTTGGTATACTAAATTCTCCTTGATCTATACTATGGGTTACCTCTGATTCTATGATTGATTTTGTATATTGATTATTAGTCTTTTTTTGTATTTGTTTCTTCGGCTCCTTTTTTGCATTCCGAATTTTCTTACTTTTCTTGGTAATTATATCATATTCAATCTTATCAATATTTTTACAAACTCTTTCTTGCCATAATTTATATTAATATTCAAATTAACTGGAGGAATTTACCCTTCCTTTAAAATGTACAAGAGACTTTATGCAAATATCTTTTTCAGGTGTCTTTTTCATATTGTGGGTCATTTGTGGGGGGTAGCATTGTGCATTATCATTGTAATGCAAACATTTCAAAATAGATTCAAATCTTTTGTGGGACATGGCCATATTGTAAATTAGAGAGTTTGGTACAAAATTTCAGAACTCCAATATTGTCTTATCTTTGGCTTTTTAACAAGGCTGATATGCAGCACGTGCCCCCAAAAGTCATCATATCTGCTGCATATCTAGCATATGAGGATGTGGGGTTCTGTGTTATAAATTGTTGGGCATATACATTTGTTTGGGCCACCATCAAATTTATGAAATCAATCTGGATTCCTGAGTTGGCAGCAAACTCAGGAATTTGGGACACATACTTTTTGAGGGGGTTGGGGGGGTGTCCATAAAGAATCACTGAGTGGGGATACCTCAGCTTCTCTCCTGAGATGTCTCCTTGAGGGTCCCTCATCACCGGATGATGATGATAATGAGGGAGTAGAGGAGTGTGGCATCCTCTTCTCCCTCTCTAGCATTTTCAGTTTCAGAGGATGACGGCGTATGCCTCTTCAGTGGAGTAAATCCTCTGGGATGAATGGACCATTTTTATTTTTATTGATGTGTGTGTGTGTCGTTTGTGTGATTTAACACATGTAAAGTGTGTAGATTTTATTTATTGTCAGGGGGGTGTATGTAGTGATTTCCCAAGGGGGCTTGTAATAAATTTCCAATCAAATTTAGGAGAAAAAAAAGAGATAAGAAAAAGATAAGAAAAAGAATAAGATAAAAATTTAGGGAAAAAATGCTACCTACAGAAAAAAAGAAAAAACCTTTACAGAAAACTCAGAAAAAGCAGAGGCGCGATCAGTACGTTACTGATTGGTACTGATTTTATTTTTTATTTTTTTTAATTACACAAAAACCTGAGCAGACGCGGTCAGTAATTGACAGTACTGACCGGTGCTCTGCAGGTGCAGAATGCACGCACGCTGAAGGGGTTACAAAAAAAATGCACAAAAAAAGTCCTGCAGACAGGACTTTTGTTTCGGTCCAAAATAACGGAACCATTACGGAATGCTGGTTTCCGTTTTCTTTTGTCTATTCAACTTTATCAGGACAGATTAAGGCTACTTTTACATCTGCGCTTTCCCTTTCCGCTATTGAGATCCGTCATAGGATCTCAATAGCGGGGGAAAACGCTTTAGTTTTGTCACCATTCATTGTCAATGGGGACAAAATTTAACTGAAGGGAACGGAGTGCACCAGAATGCATTTCGTTACGTTTCATTGCATTCCCATGACGCACACAAAAGTGCTGCAAGCAGCATTTCTGAGTGTGTCCTGGGAAACGGATCAAGACGGATCAGTCATGACAATGTAAGTCAATGGCGACGGATCCGTTTTCTCTGACACAAAAGAAAACGGATCCGTACCCCCATTGACTTACAATGGTTTTAGAGACAGATCCATCTTGGCCATTTTAGAGATAATACAACCGGATCCGTTCATAACTGATGCAGACGGTTGTATTATCATGTCAGAAGCGTTTTTGCTGATCCATGACGGATCCAGCAAAAACTCAGATGTGAAAGTAGCCTAAAACAGAATGTTCTGCCTCCAGCAAGAGGAGATTTATTTCAGTTCACGTCTATTTCATTTCTAATTCATTCTGCTGCAATTTCTGTATTTCTGTAGTTATTAGTTAGGTAACAGCACCATCTAGCGGTGGTAAAAATGTATTGCACCTTATTTTCTTGTTAATAAAGATTACTGCTTTGTCGGTAGTGCAAGGCATTCTGAGAAGGAGAAGCCAGTCTCCAGTCTACATACAGACTACAGGACATCAGCAGAGCTGTTCCATGCAGTTCTCCTTCTTAAACTCCACCATCTTTGTGCAAGTATATCTGGTTAGTGACACCTACCTTTGTTTCAGGGACAGTATGTTATGCAGAGCTGTTCCAGTAGTTGTAGTGTTACTCAGGGAGTTATTTCTGTTAGCTAGCCATGCAATCTATGTATAGGCAGCCATTTTGGACATATGCCCAGTGTTATGCAAATGTTATAATACATGCTGTTCTATGCTTTCTGCTGATATATGTTATGCCTTATACTTTGTAAAAAGGCACAATGGACTGTCATTGATGGAAGGTATGTGTCACCGAGGTTCCTGGTCTCGGTGGAGTAAGAGCCGGTAGTTTTAAGTGTCAGCGGCAGCTAGTGCTGATTGACACTGTTTGTTGTTAGTATGGCTGTAAAGCTGATCCGGGCCGGCTCTTACTGGGAGTAGCCAAAGTGCTGGGTGGGTGGCTGCTCCCCACGCTCCAGGCCGGGTCTTTATGGCCTATATAAAAACCCAGCCAGCAGTCTCAGCTGGGTGTGGATGATCCTCCATCTGACAGGGAAGCTGTGGAGACTCTGTTTTGGGATCTGTGAATTGGTGCTGTGCTAAAGGGTGGAAAGCCGCATGCTGGAAAACAGGCACCTAAAGCCTGCTGTAGACGGCTGGGGGGAAAACTTCTAACCAGGTGAAGATTTTGTTCTATTGACATTGCATGGTGTGAACAAACACCAAGACTGTAAATGGTATTCTTGTAGTTTTACCAATTCACTATTCTGTTGACCAATAAACAAGTTAGACTACAGAGAACAAGCCTCTTATTTGGAAGACAGGATTTTGTTATGCTGAATGTCAGACTGCACACTGTGTAAACGTGTATGAAGACAGAACAGTAAAATAGATGCTAGTCACCAGCGATAGTGGATCTGACTATACGGAGCCGCCATCACACACGCGGTCTTGCGTACAAGGTTGCAGCGGCTGCCATACAGTCACAAGAAGTGAGAGTGCAAGCCCCCAGCAAGTGCAGCAAGATCTAGACCACGCTAAAGTCTGTTCCTACCCAGACTGAGTCCGTACAGAGACATTAAGCAGCCAGCAAAAGGCACACAATGTCCGCTAGCCAGGCATCATCATACAGGACCAGGTCACGAGCAAGCTGCTCTAGCAAGTCCTCAATAAAAGAAAAGGCTGCTCTCACCCATGCAGAAGCTGACACTGCAAAAGTAAGATCTTCCTTTGCTGCACAAGAGATGCTAAGGCAAGCAGATCAAGAAACAGAAATGGCATGCGTGCAAGCGTCAATGGAAGAGGAGAGAGTATGCCTGGAAGAAGAGAGAGTACGCCATTAAGCGTCATGGAAAAGGAGAGAGTACTCCTGCAAGTGTCACTAGAAAAACTTGCCGCAGAGAAAGAAGCGGCAGCTGCAATAGCCAAAGCAGAGTACCTGGAAGCCTTGGAGTTCCCCGAATCCGAGAAACACAGTCAAGTACTTGATCCAGACCTAGATCAACAAGATCCAGCATAGTGCATGTAAGAGTGTAACCATGATTTACCAATGTCATTGAATGTAGAGTGTAAATTGCCTGTTATAATTCTTTTGGTCAGTAGATGGCAGCAAAGGACTAATCTACATTGAAGTTTACTATAGAGAAAATTCTTATATTCATTTGCCCTGTAAATTCAAAATACCGATAATTTAGGGGCAGGCTAGGACTCTCAGAAGGGTTATGGCGAATTGTAAATGCAGGTTTGAGGCGGCACTTTGAAAATGACTTCCTGCATCACAGTCTCCCTTTGAAGGTAGGCAGACAATGTCATAGAGCAGCAGGAAATGCTAGCAGAATGCTTGGGTGTATAGGGAGAGGCATTACCAGTAGAAAGAGGAAGGTGCTCATGCCGCTCTACAGAGCACTAGTAAGACCTCATCTGGAGTATTGTGCGCAGTACTGGAGACCATATCTCCAGAAGGATATTGATACTTTGGAGAGAGTTCAGAGAAGAGCTACTAAACTGGTACATGGATTGCAGGATAAAACTTACCAGGAAAGATTAAAGGACCTTAACATGTATAGCTTGGAAGAAAGACGAGACAGAGGGGATATGATAGAAACTTTTAAATACATACAGGGAATCAACAAGGTAAAAGAGGAAAGAATATTTAAAAGAAGAAAAACTGCTACAAGAGGACATAGTTTTAAATTAGAGGGGCAAAGGTTTAAAAGTAATATCAGGAAGTATTACTTTACTGAGAGAGTAGTGGATGCATGGAATAGCCTTCCTGCAGAAGTGGCAGCTGCAAATACAGTGGAGGAGTTTAAGCATGCATGGGATAGGCATAAGGCCATCCTTCATATAAGATAGGGCCAGGGGCTATCCATAGTATTTAGTATATTGGGCAGACTAGATGGGCCAAATGGTTCTTATCTGCCGACACATTCTATGTTTCTATGGGTTTCCTGGGAGAGCAGGAAGAGACCAGACGGAGGCTGCCTGGTGAATGTTGAGGACGTCAGGAAAGAACTCCTGTTGAGCCAGAAAGGGATTTGCGGTTCACAGGGGAGACGGACACCAGCCCCAAGGAAGACACTTGTAGCGTCGGCCCCAGGAAACACGTGACTGATGGTCCGGTTCATGCTGGAGTGAGCCAGGGGATCAAGGAAAAGCACCAAGAGACTGCCAAGAACTGTAAGTGCAGCTCTGCCGCGTCACGCCTCGTTGTACTGTACCAGTGACACTTTGGGGACATATAAGAAAGATACAGACTTCACCTTGTTGGATTACAAATAGTATTGCGCAATACTTAAGGGTGCACCCCAAAGACAAAGCTCGCTCAGGAACATTCAGGTGCCGCCAGGCTGCTTTATGGACTGTGGGGGAATATTTTGCAATAGCTAGTTTAGCGTTAGGCAGTATTACTGTTACTGTTTGATTTATGCTCTGTTATTATCCTGTTTATATATGCCTAGCTACTTATCCAATACTACTGTTCAGTAAATTTAACTGCTAGGTAGGAACCATTGTCTGTGTCTGTGTGCCATCGTGTACCCTCTGTAACTGTGGACCCAGCCCTCGGTCCTCTTTCACGCGTCTCAGAATATGTCCATCAGCATCCCAAGACAGATGACAACTATGATCCAGTATATCAGCCAGCTTATACAAAGTGCCAATAATCCTACCTTGAACCACAGTGCCTCAAGCAGGATGGTATACGACAAGGCGATGCTGACTACAACTACCGCCCTACAGAACAATACAAAACTTGAAGGGATACCCTTCGCATCAGAACGGTATTATACAGACTTCCCTAAGCCAGAAACCCCTAAAAGGTATGGTGATACACCACACATGCAGCATAACAACAACACACCAGGTAGTATTGGTGCTAACCAGGCCACCATGGACTTCGTTAAGTTCCTTGCTAAACGGGAGCTGGTTACCAAGGACTTATAAAGTTCACCGATTGCCCCGAGAACTACAGGGCATGGCGAGCCTCTTTCCAGAACGCCATAAGACTTAGATCTTTCTTATAATGAGGAGTTAGATCTCTTGGTAAAGTGGCTTGGAAGCGAGTCTGCTGAACACGCCAAAATAATCAGAGACATTAACATAAACTATCCTGGCAAAGGCCTAAAGATGGTGTGGGAAAGACTTGATGAGTGTTATGGGTCAACAGAAGCTATAGAAAATGTTTTATTTAAGAGAATTGATAATTTTCCCAGAATAGTGGGTAGGGGTCACCAGAAGCTCAGGGAACTCAGCGATTTGTTAATAGAGGTACAGGTTGCTCAGGCAGAAGGAGATCTGCCAGGGCTAGCATTCCTGGACACCGCCAGAGGTGTCAATCTGATTGTCCAAAAACTTCCGTATAATCTACAGGAGAAGTGGATCACGTATGGTTCTCATTATAAACAGGTTATAATGTACCATTTCCCCCCTTCGTGGTGTTTGCAGACTTTGTTACTCAACAGGCAAGGATCAGAAGCGATCCCAGTTTTGACTTTAAATTATCATGTGCCACTACCCCTGGTGTCAAACCTCATAAAACACCAGTGGCAGTCCACAAAACTAACATTGCCTCCACAGGTTCGCCTTTCAGGTAGTGATGAGCGATCATCAAAGTATTTGGGTGTTGGGCCTGAACGCATTGCTATATTCGTGTGCTCGGCCGAGCACCCGAGTATAATGGAAGTCAATGGGAGACAACCAGGCACCCCACTGCTCGGAAGAGAAGAGGGTGTCTGGTTCATAATAAAAGGTTAGAAATTGATAGATACCTCATCAAAATGGTTTGGAAACAGCATTACAAGGATGGCTGGATGCATCTTAGACTGCTATTACATACAACATACAATAGACAACCACACAAAGGCTATATGCCAAAAGCCAGATATGTGCCCAATCTATCCATGCGACAGATAACAGCCAGCATAGTTTACAATGGCAGCCTTGTGCACTATGAGATATTCCAAACCAGCTCTCAACTGACTGAGAACCAGTAAACCACAAAGTTATTTTGCATCTGTTGGATGGCTTGGGTGGACCTGCACACCTAGCTCAATATCATTAGGGCGACAAAAAGTTTTCCGATTGTCCTAACATAATATTCAATAACCTTTCTATACAGTTTTGTCATGTAAAAACTCATTTCCATAAACATGGGCTTATGGTAAAGACATGCAAATGAGCAGAATCTGCCTTGTTTTTCAGCTGTCATAAGACTATGAAAACCAATAGAGGGCGCTATGGAGTTATGAACAGCGCCCTCTATTGGTTTTACAGTCTTATGACAAGTCTAATATTCTTATCAGAAGACTATGAAACCTATAGAGGGCGCTGTTCATAACTCAATAGCGCCCTCTATTGGTTTCATAGTCTTCTGACAAGAATATTAGACTGTATTCTTATGACAAGCTTATTAGTCTTTTGCATGGAAAATTTGCGATTAGAATATTCGTGATCTACACTAGGATGATATCGAACACTGGGAAAGCTGGGTAATAACTCAGTGATACTATCTGACACTGGGAAAGCTGGGTAATAACTCGCGATCTACACTGAGTTATTACCCAGCTTTTTCAGTGTCAGATATTATCACTGACTTACTACATAATTATTACATAATATTCGCTATATTGCTATATATTCATTTTTTAGAATATTCGTAATATTCCAAGCCATCCAAAATAACTTTGAGGTTTATTGGTTCTCAGTCAAATGAGAGCTGGTTTGGAATATCTCAAAGTGCACAAGACTGCCATTGTAAGGTATGCTGGCTGTTATCTGTCTCATGGATAGATTGGGCATATACCTGGCTTCGTGTGGTTGTCTATTGTATGTCATACTTAATAGTATGCATCCAGCTATCCTCCTAATGCTGTTGCCAAACCATTTTGATGGGGTTTCCATAAATTTCTAACCTTTTTTTTATCTTCCGAGCAGGGGGTGCCTGGTTGCCTTCCATTGACTTCCATTATATTAAATTGTATTCGAGCACCCGAATTATTCGGCCAAGCACTCGGATCTGCCGAGCATAGCGATGCTCGAGCCGAACAGGTATTCGGCCGAGCATGCTCGCTCATCACTACTTACAGGCCGTTTATGTCTTCTCAAGGAGAGAACAAACTCAAAGGTCTTACCAAAGAATGCCCCCTGCACAAGAAACCACATCCTCTACTAAAATGCAGAACCTTCAGGGAGAAGTCTTTAGAGGACCGCAAAGAGTTCCTCAAAGAAAACATTTGCTTCAGTTGCTGCTCTACAACATCACACTTCGCCAGGAACTGTAAGGTCAGTGTGACATGCACAGAATGCGATAGCACAGAACACAACATGGCTTTACAACCTGGACCACCTACACAAATATCACCCCAGACAGAGGAGCATGACGGAAAGCAGATAGACACTGATGGAGACACCGCAGTAGTCACTTCTCACTGTACTGAGATCTGTAAACGACTCGCAGGAGGGAAGTCCTGCTCAAAAAGAGTTTATCCGGTCGGTCACCGAGATAAGGCGATCAAGGTATATGCAATCTTAGATGATCAAAGCAATAGGTCTTTAGCTAAATCCACCTTCTTCGACACCTTCAACATCATAGGGCCCGGTTCTCCCTATTCCTTAAGGACATGTGCAGGTTCCGTTGAGACGGCGGGGAGGAAGGCAACTGGGTACAAGGTAGAGTCCATAGATGGTCAGACTTGCTTGTCCCTGCCAACCATACTATCACATTCCTGACAACCGTTCCGAGATACCTACACCAGAGGTAGCAGCATATTACCCCCACCTGAGGCGTATAGCTCACCTGATACCGGAACTAAACCCAGAAGCCCTGATAGTCTTACTCCTTGGAAGAGACATACTACGAGTTCATAAGGCTAGAGGACAGATGAACGGTCCCCAAAACGCTCCATACGCCCAGAGACTTGACCTAGAATGGGTCATCATAGGAGACGTCTGTCTGGGAGGAGCACACAAGCTGACCTCAGTCAATAGTATGCTCACAAGCACACTTGAAAATGGATGTCCTTCCGTATTCCAGCCATGTCACAGCAGTTTCCTGATAAAAGAATTGCCACACAGAGCTCTTGTGCTTTGTCCTTTCGTGGATCACGCCTGCGATGGTAAGCAAGATCACTTAGGGTGCACAGTCTTCTGCAGGACAAGAGAAGACAACAGGTTTGCAATGTCCATAGAAGACAGGCTGTTCTTGGAGATCATGGATTAAGAAATGGTAAAAGACAAGTCAAAAAGCTGGGTCGCACCTTTACAGTTTAAAACCCGGAGACAACGCTTACCTAACAAAGAACTTGTCTACAGTCGATTTATCTCCCTCAAACATAAGGATACCAGAGGCTAAAGAACATTTCTTTACCTTCATGGAAAGAATATTCCAGAACAACCATGTAGAAATGACACCCGCGCTCCCAGACTCCAAGGAGTGTTGGTATTTACCCATATTTGGTGTGTATCGTCCTAAAAAACCAGGGCAGATACGAGTAATATTCGACTCAAGCGCCAGGTGCGAAGGCGTCTCATTAAACGATGTCTTACTGTCTGGTCCAGACCTCAACAACAGACTTCTAGAGGTACTTCTCTGCTTCTGCAGAGATTCTGTAGCTTTTATGGCTGACATACAAAAGATGCTGCACTGCTTCCTTGTCAAGGAAGAACATAGAAACTACTTTAGGTTCTTCTGGTACCACAACAACGATCCCAATGAAGACATTGTAGAGTACCGTATGAGAGTGCACATCTTCGGAAACAGTCCTTCCCCTGCAGTCGCTATCTACGGTCTCAGGCATTCAGCCCGAGAGGGTGAAGCAAAGTATGGGTCAGATGTCAGATCCTTTGTGGAAAAAGATTTCTACGTGGACGACTGCTTGAAATCCACACGAACAAGACCGCAATCAGTCTCCTGAAAAGGGCTCAAGAGATGCTCGCTCTAGCCAACTTGAGGTTCCACAAAATTGCCTCCAACAGCTGTGAGTTAATGGAGGCCTTCACACCCCAAGATAATTCCAGTGATCTAAAGGACTTGGATCTTAGCACCGACTCCCTTCCAATGCAGCGGAGCCTCGGTTTGCTCTGGGACTTAAAGGCAGACACATTACTCGTGCCCTTTACACGTAGAGGAGTCCTGTCCACTATAAACAGCTTATATGATCCTCTGGGATTCGTAGCGCCTGTTACCATCCAAGGTAAAATGATGTTAAGAAACTTCACCACAGAGACGTCTGATTGGAATGATCCGCTTCCCATGGAGCAAAAGGACCTGTGGACAAGTTGGAAGAAGTCTCTCAAAGCTTTGTCCAGCATTCATGTGGCACGACCATATGCTTCCGTGCCATCTACTGAAGTCAAGATGCAAAGACTATATATCTTCTGCGATGCTTTAGTCAAGGCAATTGCTGTCGTAGCATACTTAAATACCATTGACGTCATAGAACAATGCCATATAGGATTTGTCATTAACCGGACCAAACTGGCGCCACTCCATGAACACACGATACCCAGACTGGAACTCTGCGCTGCTGGGCTTGCAGTTGAGTTGGCTGAACTTTTAACTTCAGAAATGAACCTAGAAATCGAAGAAGTCGAGTTTTATACGGACAGCAAGGTAGTCCTAGGATATATCTGCACGAACCCAGATGTTTTTACGTCTACGTCTGCAATTGGGTGCTAAGGATCAGGAGATATACTTGTCCTGAACAGTGGCACTACGTACCTACACAGCATAATCCTGCGGACCATACGACTAGATCTGTCTCACCAAGCCACCTTAAAGACACAACATGGTTTACGGGTCCTGCGTTCCTGTACCGTTCATCGTCTTGCAACATCGGATCCGACACATTTGAATCGGTAGACCCAGATGCCTACTCTACATACAGTGACATTGAACCACCAATGCAAATCCCATCGTTTTAACAGGTTCTCCACCTGGATGTTGCTCTTTTGTGCTATAGCCTGTGTAGTTCATACAGCTCAGACATTACCTGTAAGCCAGAAGCCCTGCAAAGGTAACTTGGCATCAATGAGAACATGCCTTTACCGCTCCTAATCTGAAAAGGTCAAAGAACATAATAATTCGCATGATACATAAATAGACTACCTCAGCAAAAGCCAAATAGTCTCCAAAGACAACACTTTGGAAAAGCTTGGTCCCACCACTGACCAAGATAGGTTGCTAAGAAGAAAGATTCAGTGGTGGCGTCTGTTGACGCCAGACGGGGAGTGTTCTGCCTCCAGCAGGAGGAGATTCATTTCAGTTCACGTCTATTTCATTTCTAATTTATTCTGCTGCACTTTCTGTATTCCAGTAGTTATTAGTTAGGTAACAGCACCATCTAGCGGTGGTAAAAATGTATTGCACCTTATTTTCTTGTTAATAAAGATTACTGCTTTGTGAGAGGTGCTAGGCATTGTGGGGAGTGCAAGGCATTCTGGGAAGGAGAAGCCAGTCTCCAGTCTATATACAGACTACAGGACATCAGCAGAGCTGTTCCATGCAGTTCTCCTTCTTAAACTCCACCATCTTTGTGCAAGTATATCTGGTTAGTGACATCTACCTTTTTTTCAGGGACAGTATGTTATGCAGAGCTATTCAAGTAGTTGTAGTGTTACTCAGGGATTAGCTAGCCATGCAATCTATGTACAGTACAGACCAAAAGTTTGGACACACCTTCTCATTTAAAGAGTTTTCTTTATTTGCATGACTATGAAAATTGTAGATTCACACTGAAGGCATCAAAACTATGAATTAACACATGTGGAATTATATACATAACAAACAAGTGTGAAACAACTGAAAATATGTCATATTCTAGGTTCTTCAAAGTAGCCACCTTTTGCTTTGATTACTGCTTTGCACACTCTTGGCATTCTCTTGATGAGCTTCAAGAGGTAGTCCCCTGAAATGGTTTTCACTTCACAGGTGTGCCCTGTCAGGTTTAATAAGTGGGATTTCTTGCCTTATAAATGGGGTTGGGACCATCAGTGGCGTTGAGGAGAAGTCAGGTGGATACACAGCTGATAGTCCTACTGAATAGACTGTTAGAATTTGTATTATGGCAAGAAAAAAGCAGCTAAGTAAAGAAAAACGAGTGTCCATCATTACTTTAAGAAATGAAGGTCAGTCAGTCAGCCGAAAAATTGGGAAAACTTTGAAAGTAAGGGCTATTTGACCATGAAGGAGAGTGATGGGGTGCTGCGCCAGATGACCTGGCCTCCACAGTCACCGGACCTGAACCCAATCGAGATGGTTTGGGGTGAGCTGGACCGCAGAGTGAAGGCAAAAGGGCCAACAAGTGCTAAGCATCTCTGGGAACTCCTTCAAGACTGTTGGAAGACCATTTCAGGGGACTACCTCTTGAAGCTCATCAAGAGAATGCCAAGAGTGTGCAAAGCAGTAATCAAAGCAAAAGGTGGCTACTTTGAAGAACCTAGAATATGACATATTTTCAGTTGTTTCACACTTGTTTGTTATGTATATAATTCCACATGTGTTAATTCAGTGTTTTGATGCCTTCATAGTCATGAAAATAAAGAAAACTCTTTGAATGAGAAGGTGTGTCCAAACTTTTGGTCTGTACTGTATATGCAGCCGTTTTGGACATATGCCCAGTGTTATGCAAATGTAATAATACATGCTGTTCTATGCTTTCTGCTGATACATGTTATGCCTTATACTTATACAAGCCATTTGTATTCTTGTAGTTTTACCAATTCACAATCCTGTTGACCAATAAACAAGTTTGACTACATAAAACAGTCCTCTTATTTGGAAGACAGGAATGGTTTATGCTGAATGTCAAACTGCACACTGAACACGGAATGTCTTTAAAGAGTTCCATTATAGCAATTCTGTTATTTTCCATTTAAATCGCATTTGAACGGAATGCTATAACGGAAAGCACAATGCTAGTATGAACTCCCCCTTATTGGTCCATTGACTTTATTTAAAAGGGTTGTCTCACTTCAGCAAATGGCATTCTTCATGTAGCTAAAGTTAATACAAGGCACTTGTAATGGCAGCATCAGTATTTAAAGGGATACCTTCTGCGCATGTCCAAGTTGAGGCATTGAAGGCGGTGGAGTTCCGGTGATGTGATGATGGTGGAGTTCTGTTAATATTGAAACTAAGCTCATGCATAGTAGATCTACTACGTACTTATAGCATACTGATACTGGAGCACAAGACATAAATGGGATAACAGATGCATAGGGAAATGTACCACACAAAAATGGCAAATATGCAAAAAAGAAGACTACATACTCAGATAATGTCACACAAAAGGCACAGCTAAGCAATAGGATCGCAAATACTATTGCAGCGCCTGCTCCAGTGTGGCGGTACACTGCAGAGTGCAAAAGAATGTATTTCTGTGTAAAATATATATTTACTGTATTTCTGTATATTATATATCCATGGCCATATTCACAGTCACCACTGGGCGGCTGTGCCTTTGTTGCTATATGTACTGCGACTCCTATCATCTATTCAGTAAAGAGAATCTTTATTGCAACCAAATGGACCTGGTCATTGACTCAACCATCCGTCTGCTGGCCCTCCACCTGCTCTCCTGCCCTGCACCTTGCCAATCATCCAACATCAAGGTCATCCCAGCCACCATCAGGCAGGAGACCTCAAAAGTCCAGGGTGTGTTCTGAGGGAAGAAAGGGTGCGACTTCCACTCACTGCACGGCCCAGGGAGCTCAAGCAGGAGAGGTATTATCCACCGTGAGGACTACAACCACCCTCGTTGCCACACCCATGCTCTGCAGCTCCACCAACTCCAGCAAGGCACCATGCTACCTTCTACAGCACACTGCATACAAAAAAAAACATTACTTACAGACCAGTAACCCCGTGGATGACCTTTGGCCCAGTTTGTATAAAGCACTCCACTTTGATCTGTCCAAACAAACTTATATCTCTTCTTCTTGTCGTTTAATCCGATCCAGACATCGACCTTGACATTTTTTAAATTAGACATCAAAAAAGCTGGAATAAAACACATGATATATGAATCATCATATAGGAAAATGTAGCCTATTGCCTCATGCACACGACCGTTGTTTGGGTCCTCATCCAAGCCACACAAAATATTAAAACATGTCCTATATTAGGCATTTCTATAATGGGCCGCCCGTTCCGCAAATAGCAGAACGCACACAGGCGGCATCTGTGCTTTGCAAATCTGCAATTTACAGACTGCAAAACACGGCACGCTCGTGTGAATGTAGCCTTATGCAATAACTTGGGACCCTAGAAAAATTCCTGCAACAATCCTGATCTTATGGTTAAGTTTCTCAAGCCAGTCTCTAAACGGGGGGGGGGGGGGGGGGGCTGGCATTTTTAACCCTTTCCCACCTTGCAGAAGAGTGGGCAGTTATAATTAATAATATATTTTCGGGCGTTTGGAGAAAGGTGGAGAAAAACTAACTTTTTTTTGTACATTTAAAAAAAAATGATATAAAAGGAAATAATGATCATCATCCTTAAAGTGGTTTTCGGAGACTTTAGAACTGATCACCTATCCTCATTAGTATCTAATCGGTGGGGGTCTGACACCTGGGACCCCCGCCGATCAGCTGTTAGAGAAGGCAGCGGAGCTGTCAGCGAGTGGTGCTGCTTTCTCCGTTTTTTTCCTATGCCAGTGACGACACGTTTATCTGTTAGGTGTCCTAGGCGCAGCTCAGCTCCGTTTAAGTGAAAGGGGCTGAGTGCGATATCAAGCACAACCACTATACAATGTACGGCACTGTGCTTGGTGAGCACGGAGAAGACTGCGGCACTCACAGGAGCACCAGTGCCTTCCCAGCTGATCCTCGGGGGTTCCAGGTGTCGGACCCCCACCGGTCAGATACTGATGACCTATCCTGAGGATAGATCATCAGTTCTGAAGTCTTGGAAAACCCTTTTACAGAGGATCATTCCTGACACGTCTTTTTTAGTACTACTTACATTCCCCATGTAATAATTCTGGAGCATCTATTCTTATGAATCTATGTTGTGCAATTCCTTTATTATTCCTGCTAAAAGTTATGAATGAATTGCTAGCAGTTTGCAATGAAGGTTCAGATTGTTATCAGTTGGGTAGTGGGGGTGTCTCTGTACAGTCTGACACCATCCTATCAGTGCTGCCAGTGTCAGACTGTGCAGTAATGCAGGCTTTGAGGTGGTCTGGCCTGGATGTAATGTAGGGGGTGGATGTCTGAGCCATAGACCCTAACCTGCAGCAGGGTCTATATAGGTGTTGCTTACTGGTCACTTTGCTGATTATAAATGTTGTAGCTTTTCAGAAAAGCCACTGTGATTCTGTTAATATCCCTCGAGTAGTGGTCTCATAGGAGAATTGGATCAAATCCTGGTCCCTAAGACCCTTGGTGCGGGAGCATGTTATTCTTTCCTCCTCACCATCTAGGCTAGAACTCTGCCTCCTGCCAGGAAGTAGAACCAGCCTACTCCTACCAAGAGGGGAGGAACAGGGTGATTAACTCTGTCCTGACAACCATTCCATGTCATGCTGGGTGTACATTACATAACATAACAAAACAAACAGTTGCAGATACCCCTTGTGTGGGGTACTGCACAAGTAGTTGCTAAAAGAGACATGTCAGGAGAGGTGACAGGTCCACTTTAAGGTGTACTTAAGATGTTAAAACTCTGTTGGTGCCCACAATGAAGACAGCAAAATGTGTGTCTAGAATGGCTAAGAGCTTAAAGAATGTAGAGAAAGTTAAAGGGGTTGGCTCATCTGAGACAATTGGGCATATCTCTAGGATATGACCCTATTTTCTGATAGGTGCAGGTCCCACCACTGAGACTCGCACCTATCTTCTAAACGGAGACCTGAAAGTGGTGGAAGTCTCACTGCGCATGCACAGTCACCCTCCCATCATTTCTATGGAGCCGCCGAAAATAGCTGAGCACTGGCTCGGTTATTTCTGCCGGGCCCATAGAAGTGAATGGGAGCGGTGGACAGTCATGCGCGGTGCGTCCCATTCACTTCTATAAGGAGAAAGCTTGGTGGTGGCCTAAAAAGGAAGCCTCCAGCCACCACTTTTCCCGCTCCGCTCTCAATATAGGTCCTATCGGTGGGACCCGCACCTATCAGACAATGGGGGCATATCCTAGTGACATGCTCCCATTGTCTCAGATGAGAATACCCCTTTAACCTGTTTGGGACATAGGGCGTACAGGTACGCCCTGATGTCCTGGTACTTAAGGACACAGGGCGTACCTGTACGTACTATGTATTTCCGATCACCGCCGTGCGGCGGGCGGTGATTGGAACAAGGTGCCTGCTCAAATCATTGAGCAGGCACCTGGGGACAATGCGCGGGGTGACTCCCCTGTGTCAGCGATCGCCGCAAACCGCAGGTCAATTCAGACCTGCGGTTTGCGGCTTTTACATGTTGCGGCGGTGCCATCGGGTCCCCGTGCGGCTGTAGATGACGAGCCTGTGAGATCCAGCCCCCTGGATCTCACAGGCCGGTAGCTGTATGAGTAATACACACAGTATTACTCATACAGCCAATGCATTCCAATACAGAAGTATTGGAATGCATTGTAAAGGGGATCAGACCCCAAAAGTTGAAGTCCCAAAGTGGGACAAGAAAAAAAGTTTGAAAAAAAGTTAAAAAATAAAGTTTTCCCCCCAAAAATTAAAAGTTTCAAGTAAAATTTAAAAAAAAAAACATAATTTCCCCCAAATAAAGTAAAAAAAAATTGGTGAAAAATAGTGGAAAAAAAAAGTAGACATATTAGGTATCGCCGCGTCCGTATCGACCGGCTCTATAAACATATCACATGACCTAACCCCTCAGATGAACACCATAAAAAATAAAAACTGTGCTAAATAAACCATTGTTTGTCACCTTACATCACAAAAAGTACAACAGTAAGCGATCAAAAAGGCGTATGCCCACCAAAATAGTACCAATCTAACCGTCACCTCATCCCGCAAAAAATGAGCCCCTACCTAAGACAATCACCCAAAAAACGAAAAAACTATGGCTCAGAATATGGAGACACTAAAACATCATTTTTTTTGTTTTAAAAAAGCTGTTATTGTGTAAAACTTAAGTAAATTTAAAAAAGTATACATATTAGGTATCGCCGTGTCCGTAATAACCAGCTCTATAAAAATATAACATGACCTAACCCCTCAGGTGAAAACCGTAAAAAAATAATAATAATAAAAACGGTGTAAAAAAAGCCATTTTTTGTCACCTTACATCACAAAAAGTGTAGCAAGCGATGAAAAAGTCATATGCACCCCAAAATAGTGCCAATCTAAACGTCATCTCATCCTGCAAAAAATAAGACCCTACCTAAGATAATCGCCCAAAAACTGAAAAAACTATGGCACTCAGACTATTGAGACACTAAAACATGATTTTTTTTTTGGTTTCAAAAATGATATTATTGTGTAAAACTTACATAAATAAAAAAAAGTATACATATTAGGTATAGCCGCGTCCGTAATAACCTGCTCTATAAAAATATCACATGACCTAACCCCTCAGGTGAACACCGTAAAAAAAAAAAAAAAAGTGTAAAATAAGCCATTTTTTGTCACCTTATATCACAAAAAGTGCAATAGGAAGCGATCAAAAAGTCATTCCGTACCCAAGATAATCGCCCAAAAACTATAGCTCTCAGACTATGGAAACACTAAAATATGATTTTTTTTGTTTCAAAAATGAAATCATTGTGTAAAACTTACATAAATAAAAAAAGTATACATATTAGGACAACCTGCTCTATAAAAATACCACATGATCTAACCTGTCAGATGAATGTTGTAAATAACAAAAAAAAACTGTGCCAAAACAGCTATTTCTTGTTATCTTGCCTCACAAAAAGTGTAATATAGAGCAACCAAAAATCATATGTACCCTAAACTAGTACCAGCAAAACTGCCACCCTATCCCGTAGTTTCTAAAATGGGGTCACTTTTTTGGAGTTTCTACTCTAGGGGTGCACCAGGGGGGCTTCAAATGGGACATGGTGTCAAAAAACCAGTCCCGCAAAATCTGCCTTCCAAAAACCGCATGGCATTCCTTTCCTTCTGCGCCCTGCCGTGTGCCCGTACAGCAGTTTACGACCACATATGGGGTGTTTCTGTAAACTACAGAATCAGGGCCATAAATATTGAGTTTTGTTTGGCTGTTAACCCTTGCTTTGTAACTGGAAAAAAATATTAAAATGGAAAATCTGCCAAAAAAGTGAAATTCTGAAATTGTATCTCTATTTTCCATTAATTCTTGTGGAACACCTAAAGGGTTAACAAAGTTAGTAAAAATCTGTTTTGAATACCTTGAGGGGTGTAGTTTCTAAAATGGGGTCACTTTTTTGGAGTTTCTACTCTAGGGGTGCACCAGGGGGGCTTCAAATGGGACATGGTGTCAAAAAACCAGTCCCGCAAAATCTGCCTTCCAAAAACCGCATGGCATTCCTTTCCTTCTGCACTCTGCCGTAGTTTCTAGAATGGGGTCATTTTTTTGGTGTTTTCTATTATGTAAGCCTCACAAAGTGACTTCAGACCTGAACTGGTCCTTAAAAAGTGGGTTTTTGAAAATTTCTGAAAAATTTCAAGATTTGCTTCTAAGCCTTGTAACATCCCCAAAAAATAAAATATTATTCCCAAAATGATCCAAACATGAAGTAGACATATGGGGAATGTAAAGTAATAACTGTTTTTGGAGGTATTACTATTTATTATAGAAGTAGAGAAATTGAAACTTAAAAATTAGCAAATTTTTCAAAATTTTGGGTAAATTTGGTATTTTTTTATAAATAAAAATGAATTTTTTTTTTTACTCCATTTTACCAGTGTCATGAAGTACAATATGTGACTAAAAAACTGTCTCAGAATGGCCTGGATAAGTCAAAGCGTTTTAAAGTTATCACCACATAAAGTGACACTGGTCAGATTTGCAAAAAATGGCCTGGTCCTTAAGGTGAAAATGAGCCCGGTCCCTAAGGGGTTCATACGAGGCACTTACTAATGTATTGTATTTGTCCATATTGCCTCCTTTGCTGGCTGGATTCATTTTTCCATCACATATTACTGCTTGTTTTCATGGTTACGACCACCCTGCAATCCAGCAGGGATGGACATGCTTACACACTATTGGAAAAAGCACCAGCCTATGTTTGCTCCCACAGTCCCGGCCACCAGAGAGGCCAGTTCTTTTTCCTACAATGTGCAAGCACGACCACCAGTGATAGATTGCAGGGTGGTCGTAACCATGGAAACAAGCAGTGTATAATGTGATGGAAAAATGTATCCAGCCAGCAAAGGAGGCAATATGGAGAATCACAATACATTAGTAAGTGACTTGTATTAACTTTCTCTACAGGATAAATGCCATTTGCTGAAGTGAGACAACCCCTTTACTGCCCAGTATCTCTGGCTGTCTAAGGTAATGAAAGTTCTAAGATTACAGGGGTTTTCACCACAAAGGACATGTATCACCTATCCATGTGATAGGTAATACATTTATGATCACCAGGGTACCCATTCCTGGGACCCCCCCAATCAGGGGCCCTGAGTTTGAAAACAGCGGTGGTCCTATGGGACTGACAGAAACAGAATAAGTACTGTATAATCACAGGGCTTAATGCAGAACTGATTGGGTTATTGAGTACTTATTAGATTGATAGCCAATTCTACTACCCAGGACCACCACAGTTTATACCGTTCCATCATACAGGCACTATTGTGTATAGGTGGCACTCAGCTGGTACAGCCTGTTTATACTGATCTTTACAGGGAGCATTCCTCTGGCTATGGTGGCACTATTTAGGGGGTATTCTTGTGCTGTTATCTACTCTGTCTGTCTTTATATAGGTGTGTTAGGCGACTTTCACACTTGCGTTGCTAATTCCGGTATTGAGATCCAGCAGAGGATCTCAATACCGGAATTAAACGGATCCGTTTTGATTTTGCACATTGTGTGAAATAAAAACGGGGAAAAAATGGATCTGGTATTTATTTACTTTTCAGTTTTTATGACTGGACACAAAACCGCAGCTTGCAGCGGTCACAAAACGGAATGCTGACAGAATGGAAGACATCCTGATGCAGCTTTCCATTCAGAATGCATGAGGGCTAAACAGAAAAGTTTTTTTTTTCCCGGTATTGAGATCCTCTGCCGGATCTTGATACCGGAAAACAACAACGCAAATGTGAAAGTAGCCTTTAGTTATACACAGGATGGCAGCATTATTGAGCATCCATATGGTGGTTCTAGGTATTGTGTATAGTTTGGCAGCATTACTGAGCATCCATTTGTGTGTGCACCAAACAGTATATACATAACCATACTCATGAACCAAACCACGTTGACAAAATATTGCCTACCTGTGGGCACTGCGGCCATCTGTCAGTTATGAGGGCACAGTTTCTGGCACTTATAGGTGAAACTTATGGAGGCGTGAGACTGTAAGGCCCCTTTCACACAGGCGGGTATTCCGCGCGGATGCGATGCGTGAGGTGAACGCATTGCACCCGCACTGAATACCGACCCATTCATTTCTATGGGGCTGTTCACATGAGCGGTGATTTTCACGCATCACTTGTGCGTTGCGTGAAAATCGCAGCATGCTCTATATTCTGCGTTTTTCACGCAACGCAGGCCCCATAGAAGTGAATGGGGTTGCGTGAAAATCGCAAGCATCCGCAAGCAAGTGCGGATGCGGTGCAATTTTCACGCATGGTTGCTAGGTGACAGTCTTACATGGTTATAAGGGAAAATAATAGCATTCTGAATACAGAATGCTTAGTAGGTGATCAATTGAGGGTTAAAAAAAAATAAAAAAATTAACTCACCTTCTCCTCTTGTTCGCGTAGTTCCCGGTCTCTTCTTTACTTCTTAAAAGATCAACTATAGGCTAGGACCTTTGGTGACGTCAGATCACATGCTCCAATCACATGGTCCATTACCACGGTGATGGACCATGTGATTGGAGCATGTGATCTGACGTCACCAAAGGTCCTTTAGCCCACAGCTCATCATTAAAGAAGTAAAGAAGAGACCGGGAACTACGCGAACAAGAGGAGAAGGTGAGTTAATTTTTTTATTTTTTTTTAACCCTCAATTGATCACCTACTAAGCATTCTGTATTCAGAATGCTATTATTTTCCCTTATAACCATGTTATAAGGGAAAATAATAACATCTACACAACACCTAACCCAAACCTGAACTTCTGTGAAG
This sequence comes from Bufo bufo, assembly GCF_905171765.1. Taxonomy (NCBI): domain Eukaryota; kingdom Metazoa; phylum Chordata; class Amphibia; order Anura; family Bufonidae; genus Bufo; species Bufo bufo. The sequence continues at coordinate 516,548,526 of NC_053393.1, forward strand.
AAGTTCGGGTTTGGGTACCAAACATGCGTGATTTTTCTCACGCGAGTGCAAAACGCATTACAATGTTTTGCACTTGCGCGGAAAAATCGCGGGTGTTTCCGCAACGCACCCGCACATTTTCCCGCAACGCCCGTGTGAAAGAGGCCTAACTGTAAAGAGTACATTCTGAATGTGGCAGTACCAGGCACAGCCCAACATAAGGATTGGTTGCTATGCCCACTGAAGCAATGAGGCGGCCACAGTGATCACTTTATTCTCATGACTAGTGTTGGGCGCGAATATTCGAATGGCGAATATTAATCGCGAACATCGGCATTTCGAGAATTCGCGAATATTTCAAATATAGTGATATACAGTATATTCGTAATTTCGAATATTCTAGAATTTTTTTTAATCAGTAACCTCCCTTCTTGCTTGTGGGCCAATGAGAAGGCTGCAATGTCTTTGTCTGAGCTTAGCAACATCCCTAGCAACCAATAGGAAAGTTGCCTACCCCTTACTATATAAGAACCTCCCCAGCAGCCATTTTCTACAGTTTTTTAAAGTTCTGAGAGAGAGAGCAGTGTCATTGCTGTGCTCTGTGCATTCCACTCATTACATTAGATAATTAATTAGCTTATATATAATACAGATAGTTAGTGGGAGGTAGTCAGTGTAGGTTATATCCTGATATAGTGTAGCTGTTGCAGTGCAGGGTGTTAGGTGGTGTGATAGGTTCTGCTGTCCATACATACATGCAGACCTGTTAAAATGTTAAGTTTCACGTATTGCGCCCATATATTCGCATCATTAGTGCCGATTAGCACAATCGCGAATATATTGGAGCACTCTATCTGCATATAAAGCCATTTTTAATGTTTTGCCGTGCCAACCATTTTCTCCAGGCTCAGGAAACCTCTAGCAGCTTGGAAAATGTAGCAAAAGTGACCCACGCCTGTATTTCGTGCGCATACCATGAATATTACATTGCCAATTTTTCGTAATCAAGAAAATAATCTCGAATTCGCGAATATATGACGAATATTCATCCAAATATTCGTGAAATATTGCAAATTCGAATATAGCCCCTGTCGCTCATCACTACTCATGACTGGCATGGTCCTAGGTGTTGGACCCCACCAATCAACCACTAATGACCTACAGTGTCCTAAGGATAGATTATCAATGTTATAGTCCTGGAAAACCCTTTTAAGATTTACAACAATACGATAGTAAGCTATACATGACTTACATTGTACCAGATCATCATTTATGGTGACCAACTTTCCTCCCAAGGACTGACATTCGCGTCTGGCATTATCCCAGTGAACGGCTTCACCTTCTTCTGTGCCAAATATTCCATAACACTGAAATACAGTATATTAACAGAATTCAGTTACAGTTTTATCTTATGTGAAATGAATTAGATAAAAATGTGTAATACAAGCTAAATATAGGAATAAAGCCATGAGGTATCATTTGAAGTCTACTTTTGGTTACCTTGCATTAGGTACACAGAACATGCCAATAACCATCTATTATCTGTACAACTCAATATTATTCTTGTTAAAAGGGTTTTCTGAGTGTTTTATACTGATGACCTGTCCTCAGGCTAGGTCACCAGCATGTGATCAATGGGGGTTCGACACACTAAACTCCTGCCGATCAACTGTTTGAGGAGGCCACGGTGCTCCACAGCCTTCTCGCAGCATAAAAGCCATACATTGTATAGTGGCTGTGCGTGATATTGCAGCTCAGACGCATTCACCGATGAACGTGATGTCACCGGCCTAGGAGGAGGCCACAGAGCCATTACCTTTTCAAACAACTGATCGGTGGGGGTGCTGGGAGTCGGACTCCCATTGATCCGGTACTGATGACCTACCCTGAGGATAAGTCATCAGTACAACACTCGGAATACTCATTTAAACACAGGATCAACATAATAATAAAGACACAGCCATAGGAATAGGTTTGGTGGTCAGGAGTGCCACCTATACACAATAGTGCCTGTATGATGTAACGGTATAAACTGTGGTGGTCCTGGGTACCCATAGAATTGGCTATCAATCTAATAAGTACTCAATAACCCAATCAGTTCTGCATTAAGCCCTGTGATTATACAGTACTTATTCTGTTTCTGTCAGTCCCATAGGACCACCGCTGTTTTCAAACTCAGGACCCCTGATTGTGGGGGTCCCAGGAATGGGTACCCTGGTGATCATAAATTTATTACCTATCACATGGCTACAGATGGGGGAGTAAAGGTATGTGAAGGTGACTGTGACTATTTTTCGCAGGCAAAGTTAAGGGTTAAAGGGGCTTTCTGGGTTAATGATATTGATGACCTTGTTGGACGTTGACAGACCTGATATTGATGGCCTATACTAGGGAAAATCCATCGGTATTAAAGTACCAGGCAACCTCTAAGGCTCCAACACTACTTAGAGACTGCTTAAAGGGGTTGCCCAAGAAAATTAAAAATCTTAGACAAGCCGTTCAATAGCCTTAAAGAGTAACTAAACCTTTGACTAAAATTTTAATATTATGTCCCTAATGCCCTAATAATAGTTTTTCTAATATACTTTATTAATGAATTTTGCATTTGTATGACACTTTTCCCTACCTAAAGCAGTTGCTCAGCGGTGTACGGGCATGACATTTATGAATTGGGCTGCAGTGCGTACGGGCAGGAGCAGCAATATGTGTTTACTACAGCCCCATTCATAAAGTGTCTACGGCCCGTACTCCATACACCACTGAGCAGTCTTAAGCGCACAGGGAAGACTAAAAAAAACAGAAAATCCATTAATAAAGTATATTAGAAAGAGTTTTATTAGGGCATTAGGGACATCATATTAAGGCCTCATGCACACGACCGTTGTGTGCATCCGTGGCCGTTGTGCCGTTTTCCGTTTTTTTTTCGCGGACCCATTGACTTTCAATGGGTCAGTGGAAAAATCGGAAAATGCACCGTTTTGCAGCCGAGACCGTGATCCGTGTATCCTGTCCGTCAAAAAAATAAGACCTGTCCTATTTTTTTGACGGACAACGGGAGCTCCTCCTACTGCTAAGTGACATGACCTGTCACTTACCAGTAGGAGGAGCTCCCGGCCGGACGCAAACATCGCAGCTCGCAGGTAAGTATAATGGTTCTACAAATTGCTAAGTAACCATGGCAACCGGGACTGCAGTAGCGTCCTGGTTGCCATGGTTACCAATCGGAGCCCCAGCAATTAAACTGGGACTCCGATCGGTACTCTCCGCTGCCACCAATGATAGGGGGGAGATTTTAATTAGGAGGGGGAGGGAGGGGAGAAGGCCCACTGGCCACCAACGAGTTAACTACAGGGGAGGGGGGGGCCCACTGGCCACCAATGAGTTAACTACAGGGGAGGGGGGGGCCCACTGGCCACCAATGAGTTAACTACAGGGGGGGGGCCCACTGGCCACCAATGAGTTAACTACAGGAGAGGGGGGGGCCCACTGGCCACCAATGAGTTAACTACAGGGGAGGGCGGGCCCACTGGCCACCAATGAGTTAACTACAGGGGAGGGGGGGCCGGCCGCACTGGCCACCAATGAGTTAACTACAGGGGAGGGAGGGGGGGGCCGGCCACACTGGCCACCAATGTGTTAACTACAGGGGGGGGCTGCCCCCTGCTGCCTGGCAGCACCTGCCAGGCAGCAGGGGGCAGTCATGTACACAGTTCTTTCAGTATATTCTAACCTGAAGCGTCCCCATCACTATGGGAACGCCTCTGTGTTAGAATATACTGTCGGATTTGAGTTTCACGATGTAACTCAAATCCGATGGTATATTCTAACATAGAGGCGTTCCCATGGTGATGGGGACGCTTCAACTTAAAATATACCATCGGATTGGAGAAAACTCTGATCCTATGGTATATTAACTCCTGACTTTACATTGAAAGTCAATGGGGGACGGATCCGTTTGAAATTGCACCATATTGTGTCAACGTCAAACGGACGTCCCCATTGACTTGCATTGTAATTCAGGACGGATCCGTTTGGCTCCGCACGGCCAGGCGGACACCAAAACGACTTTTTTTTCATGTCCGTGGATCCTCCAAAAATCAAGGAAGACCCACGGACGAAAAAACGGTCACGGATCACGGAAAAACGGAACCCCGTTTTGCGGACCGCAAAAAAATACGGTCGTGTGCATGAGGCCTAAGTATGATGTCCTACTACACATCTGGAGCTGGGTATACAAGTTACTTTTGTAGTATGTTCTACATTCTATACCCTGCAAAATTACCATTTGTCCAAATGAAAGCCAACCAGATGGACATCCACCTTCTGGGGCAGGAACAGTCGGGGGAAATGTTGCATGGATGGAACTGGTTGTCCTTTCACAGATAAATGCTATAGAATACCCACAATTTATGTCATTCCAAAGTCCTAGGAAAATGAAATAAAAAGAAGGAAATGAAGAAGCAGTTATATACGTGGGCATACAAATCTGCACATTTTGTAATATCTGTGCACCTGTCACCATCCCACTTTAAGGTCACTGCACTTGTGCCAATGGTACTGCCACCAGTGCATGAGATTTCATAGCCAGGCATCGGAGCAGTAAGAATGCCTGGCCCTGTCAATCTCATCAGGAGGGGTAGTGGCAACAGAGAGAGGAGGAGGTGAAGCAGTGCTCCGAGGGGGTAGGGTCTTGATGCTCTGAGCACCTCATTTACATATAAGTATGAATTTCTCTGCATCGCTAATACCGATTGCAGAGGAAAAGGGCTCAGTTAAGTCACAATGACCTACTCTATCAGACAGTATGATGACAGCTGCTCTTAAAAAAACACGTCAGCCGAACCCGTCGAACCTGAACATCCATAGAACATAGAACATAGAACATAGAATGTGTCGGCAGATAAGAACCATTTGGCCCATCTAGTCTGCCCAATATACTGAATACTATGGATAGCCCCCGGCCCTATCTTATATGAAGGATGGCCTTGTGCCTATCCCATGCATGCTTAAACCCCTTCACTGTATTTGCAGCTACCACTTCTGCAGGAAGGCTATTCCATGCATCCACTACTCTCTCAGTAAAGTAATACTTCCTTATATTACTTTTAAACCTTTGCCCCTCTAATTTAAAACTGTGTCCTCTTGTGGTAGTTTTTCTTCTTTTAAATATGCTCTCTTCCTTTACCGAGTTGATTCCCTTTATGTATTTAAAAGTTTCTATCATATCCCCTCTGTCTCTTCTTTCTTTCAAGCTATACATATTAAGGTCCTTTAACCTTTCCTGGTAAGTTTTATCCTGCAATCCATGTACTAGTTTAGTAGCTCTTCTCTGAACTCTCTCTAGAGTATCTATATCCTTCTGGAGATATGGCCTCCAATACTGCGCACAATACTCCAAGTGAGGTCTCACCAGTGTTCTGTACAGCGGCATAAGCACTTCACTCTTTCTACTGCTTATATCTCTCCCTATACATCCAAGCATTCTGCTGGCATTTCGTGCTGCTCTATTACATTGTCTTCCCACCTTTAAGTCTTCTGAAATAATTACTCCTAAATCCCTTTCCTCAGATACTGAGGTCAGGACTGTGTCAAATATTCTATATTCTGCCCTTGGGTTTTTACGCCCCAGGTGCATTATCTTGCACTTATCCACATTAAATTTCAGTTTCCAGAGTTCTGACCATTCTTCTAGTTTTCCTAAATCCTTTTCCATTTGGCGTTTCCCTCCAGGAACATCAACCCTGTTACCTATCTTTGTGTCATCAGCAAAAAGACAAACCTTACCAGCGAGGCCTTTTGCAATATCACTTATGAAGATATTAAACAAAATCGGTCCCAGTACAGATCCCTGTGGAACCCCACTGGTAACATGACCTTGTTTTGAATGTTCTCCATTGACTACCACCCTCTGTTGTCTGTCACTCAGCCACTGCCTAATCCACTCAACAATATGGGAGTCCATGCTCAATGACTGCAGTTTATTGATAAGTCTTCTATGTGGGACAGTGTCAAAAGCCTTACTAAAATCTAGATATGCGATGTCTACTGCACCTCCACCGTCTATTATTTTATTCACCCAGTCAAAAAAATCTATAAGATTTGTTTGACATGATCTCCCTGAAGTAAACCCATGTTGTTTTTCATCTTGCAATCCATGGGATTTTAGATGTTCCACAATCCTATCCTTTAATAGGGTTTCCATTAATTTGCCTACTATTGATGTCAGACTCACTGGTCTATAGTTGCTCGATTCCTCCCTACTACCTTTCTTGTGAATGGGCACGACATTACCACGCCAATTTCCAATCTTCCGGGACGACTCCTGTTACTAATGATTGGTTAAATAAATCTGTTAACGGTTTTGCCAGCTCACCACTAAGCTCTTTTAATAATTTTGGGTGTATCTCATCAGGCCCCTGTGACTTATTTGTCTTCACCTTAGACAGCAAACTTAGAACATCTTCCTCTGTAAAGATACATGCATCAAACGATTTATTAGTCATTCTTTCTAGTGGAGGTCCTTCTCCTTTTTCTTTTGTAAAAACTGAACAGAAGTATTCATTAAGGCAGTCGGCTAGCCCTTTATTCTCTTCTACATACCTTCCGTCCTTTGTTTTTAATTTAGTTATTCCTTGTTTTAATTTCCTTTTTTCATTTATATATCTGAAGAATGTCTTATCCCCTTTTTTCATAGACTGAGCTAGTTTTTCTTCTGCCTGCGCTTTAGAAGTTCTTATAACTTGCTTGGCCTCTCTCTGCCTAATCTTGTAGATTTCCTTATCTTCATTGCTCTGGGTTTTTTTATAATTACAAAATGCTAGCTTTTTATTTTTAATGATTTGGGCCACTTCTGCTGAGTACCACAGTGGTCTCCTCCTTTTTTTGCTTTTACTGACAAGTCTAATGCAATTTTCTGTTGCCTTCAATAATGCACCTTTTAAGTAGTCCCATTTCTCCTGGACTCCATGTAATCCGTTCCAGTCTGATAAGGACTCATTTATGACTAATTTCATTTTTGAAAAGTCTGTTTTTCTAAAATCTAAAACTTTTGTTTTTGTGTGGTGGGACTCTTTCACAGTTCTTATATTAAACCACACTGACTGGTGATCACTAGTTCCCAAGGTTTCACCTACAATGACATCATATACCGAATCCCCGTTTGTGAATACCAAATCCAAAATGGCCTCCCTCCGGGTTGGCTCCTCAACCACTTGTTGTAGAGATAACCCCAGTAGGGAATTTAGAATATCTGTACTCCTGGTAGAACTTGCTATTTTGGTTTTCCAGTTTATATCTGGGAGATTGAAATCTCCCATAATGATAACTTCTCCTTTCATTGTCATTTTAGCTATTTCTTCAACTAGTAGATCATCTAGTTCTTTAACTTGACCAGGTGGTCTATATATCACACCTACACGAGTTACTGCATGGTTAGCAAACTGCAACGTAACCCAAACTGACTCTATGTTGGCCTCACCAACTTGTATTAGGTTAGATTTAATGCTATCTTTCACATACAGGGCCACTCCTCCTCCTTTCTTGCCTTCTCTGTCTCTTCTGTATAAAGAGTACCCTGGTATGGTTATGTCCCAGTCATTTCTTTCATTAAACCATGTCTCCGTAACAGCCAGGTGTCTGCTCAACTCTAATCACTATCAGTTTTAAAAGCAGAGAAATAGAAATTTTGAAAATTGCGAATTTTTCTAAATTTTTGGTAAATTTTGTATTTTTTTTTTATAAATAAAAATTAAAATATTTTGACTCAAATTTACCACTGCCATGGCTTGGATAAGTAAAAGCGTATTATAGTTATCACCACAAAAATTGACATACAGTATGTCAGATTTGCAAAAAATGGCCTGGTCATTAAGGTGAAAAATGGCAGGGTCCTGAAGGGGTTAATAAGTGTATGACTATTAATATTCTTGGCACATATTGGTTTTATAAGGCACCAGAACTGAAATGTGCGCAAGCCAGGGGCACTAGTTTACTGGTGTAAATGATAATAAATGTGCCAGGTCAACTTGTCCCAAAATTTGCAACTTTTTGATGCATCTAGTATAAGGGGCTTGATAGATGTAGGCCTTCATCTGTGTAAAGTAATAGAAGGAAAGGAATAGATGGAGGCGCAACCAGGTGAGTCAGGGTGACAGATGTGGAGTTGTATTCTTTATTAATTGTCTCTTACAGGTAACGGGTTTCTGGGCCGAGTTCCATATGGAGTAGGAATTTGAGGAGGCGGTGGACGTAGCAGAGTAGGTGGAAGCAGCGGTGGAGGAGGACGAGATAGCCAACACAGGTTTTACAATATAATTTAATTTTGTAAAATTAAGGTACACTCCAAAAGAGTGTGAAATATCCAAAATACAAACATGAGCAATTGCGCTGCAGTATAACAATGGCTGCTTAGTGCCTGTATACATGTCTATTCTGCACAAGGTACGGACAAGTCCTGAAGGATCCATGCCTGGTTCATTTTAATGAACGTGAACTTGTCCACATTGGCTGTGGACAGGCGGCTGCGCTTGTCTGTAATGACGCCCCCTGCCGTGCTAGACACACGATCAGATAATACACTGGCTGCAGGGCAGGCCAGCACCTCCAAGGCGTAAAGGGCAAGCTCAGGCCATGTGCCCAATTTGGAGACCCAGAAGTTGAAGCGGGCAGACCCGTCATTCAGTACGTGTAGGCGTGTGCACACATACTGCCCCACCATGTTGGTGAAATGCTGCCTCCTGCTAAGACGTTCCATATCAGCTGGTGGTGCTGGTTGTTGTGGCGTGCTGACAAAGCTTTTCCACATGTCGGCCATGCTAACCCTGCCTTCTGAGGTGCTGGCGGTGCCCCAGCTGCGTTGGCGACCTCTTCCTCGTCCTCTGCCTTCGCCTTATGCTTCCACTGTGCCCCCGCTGTCAGGTGGGAATGCCACCAGCTGCGTGTCTACCAGCGTGCGCTTGTACTCGCGCATCTTACGATCACGCTCCAGTGAGGGAATTAAGGACGGTACGTTGTCCTTGTAACGGGGATCCAGCAGCGTGGCCACCCAGTAATCAGCACAAGTTAGAATGTGGGCAACTCGGCGGTCGTTGCGGAGACACTGCAGCATGTAATCGCTCATGTGTGCCAGGCTGACCAGAGGCAACGAAAAGCTGTCCTCTGTGGGAGGTGTATTGTCTGTGTCCTCTGTATCCCCCCATCCAATCACCACTGATGGCCATGAGCTGGTCTGGGTGCCACCCTGCTGTGAACATGGTTCCTCCTCCTCCATCTCCTCCTCCTCATCTTCCACCTCCTCATCCTCCAGAACTGTGCCCTGACTGGACAATTGTGTACCTTGGGTTTGTGGGTGCAGGAACCCACCCTCGGAGCCACTTGGGAATGACTGTCCGGAAACCCTACGAAATTATCCCTCTTCCTCCTCCTCCTCCTGTGCCACATCCTCTTCCATCATCGCCAGGAGCGTTTTTTCAAGGAGGCATAGAAGTGGGATAGTTACGCTGAGAACGGCGTTATCGGCACTGGCCATGTTGGTGGAGTACTCGAAACAGCGCAACAAGGAACACAGGTCTCGCATGGAGGCCCAGTCATTAGTGGTGAAGTGGTGCTATTCCGCCGAGCAACTCACCTGTGCGTGCTGCAGCTGAAACTCCACTATAGCCTGCTGCTGCTCGCAAAGTCTGGCCAGCATGTGCAAGGTGGAGTTCCACCTTGTGGGCACGTCGCATATGAGACAGTGAGCGGGAAGGCCAACGTTACGCTGCAGCGCTGACAGGCAAGCAGCAGGGTGAGAACGCCTAAAGCGCGCACAGACGGCCCGCACTTTATGCAGCAGCTCTGACATGTTGGGGTAATTTTTAAGGAACCAAATTCTGCACCACCAAATTCAGCACATGCGCCAGGCAAGGGATGTGCGTCAAACTGGCTAGTCCCAGAGCTGCTACGAGATTTTGCCCATTATCGCACACCACCAGGCTGGGTTTGAGGCTGACTGGCACAAACCACTCATCGGTCTATTGTTCAAGGCCCATCCACAGCTCCTGCGCGGTGTGTGGTTTGTCCCCCAAAAAGATAAGTTTTAAAACTGCCTGCTGTCGTTTACCCCTGGCTCTGCTAAAGTTTGTGGTGAATGTGTTACGCTGACTGGATGAGGAGCTGGTAGAGGATGAGGAAGCAGAGTAGGAGGAGGAAGCAACAAGAGGCAAACTGAAGCGCCCTGCAATCCTCGGTGGTGGAAGGACATGCGCCAAACTGCTATCCGCCTCAGGCCCAGCCGCCACTGCATTTACCCAGTGTTCTGTTATGGAGATATAACGGCCCTGACCGTGCTTACTGGTGCACGTATCCGTAGTCAGGTGCACCTTGCCACAGATGGCGTTGCGCAGTGCACACCTGATTTTGACCCCTACTTGGTTGTGCAGGGAAGGAATGGCTTGCCTTGAAAAGTAGTGGCGGCTGGGCACGACGTACTGTGGGACAGCCACTGCCATAAGGCCTTTAAAACTATCCGTCTCCACCAGACGGAATGACAGCATTTCAAATGCCAGTAATTTAGAAATGCTGGCATTCAGGGCTAGGGATAGCGGGTGGGTAGGGGGGTACTTCCTCTTCCTCTCCAGCGTTTAGGATATGGAGAGCTGAACGCTTGCGTGGGACATTGTGGAGATGCTTGGTGACCCAGGTGGTGGTGTTGATGGAAGATCCCCTGTTTGCGGGGTGCCAGGTGGCACTGTCACTCCAGAGGCGGATGAAGAGGCCGCGACTGCAGCAGAAGAGGAAGCAGGAGGAGCCAGAGACCTTTCTTGGTTTTTGAAGTGTCTACTCTACTGAAGCTCGTGCTTTGCACTTAAATGCCTGGTCATGCAGGTTGTGCTCAGGTTGAGAACGTTTATGCCTCGCTTCAGGCTCTGATTGCACAGCGTGCAAACCACTCGTGTCTTGTCGTCAGCACATTGTGTGAAGAACTGCCATGCAAGGGAACTCCTTGGAGCTGGCTTTGGTGTGCTCGGTCCCTTGCCGCGGTGGGCAGTAGGAGGCATACTGTCTAGAGGACGGCCGCTCCGCTTTTGCACCCTGCTCCCTCTTCTGCTGTACTGGTGGCTCTGTGCGACCACCGCCTCTTCCTCCGAACTACATAGGTCACTCGCATGACCTTGATTCCATGTGGGGTCAAGGACCTCATCGTCCTTCACATCATCTTCCACCCAGTCTTCACCCCTGCCTTCCTTGTCGGTCTGCACACTTTCGAAAGCCCCAGCAGTTGGCACCTGTGTTTCATCATCATCCGAGACGTGCTGCGATGGTCTTCCCATGTACTCATCTTGAAAGATAAGTGGTTGGGCATCGGTGCACTTAATCTCTTCCACTTCTGGGGCAGGGCTAGGTGGATGTCCCTAGGAAACCCTGCTAACAGAGTCATCAAAAAGCAGAAGAGACTGCTGCATGACTTGGGGCTCAGACTGCATGGCTGATTTGCAAGGTGGTGAGGTGAAAGACTGATGGACATCGGCTGCAGGTGCCAACTGTGGTCTTTCAGCAGGAGACTGGGTGGGAGACAATGTGAAGGAACTGGATCCAGTGTCAGCAACCCAATCTACTATCGTCTGTACTTGTTCAGGCCTCACCATTCGTAGAGCAACATTAGGCCCGACCAAATACCGCTGTAGGTTTTGTCGCCTACTCGCACCTGAGGAAGGGGTTTCACTTGTGCGTGTAGCTGGCACAGATCGACCACGTCCTCTCCCTGCAACAGGAGCTCCACCAGCAGCACCACAACCTGGGCCAAATCCCTTATTTGACGCTCTCCTCATATTTTTTTAATTTAGGATCTTGCCATAAATGGATGTTTAATTAATAGTAGAATAGAACGACAGTATGTAAAGGGTGTATCTCACACAGCCTGAACCAGACTAGGCCTCAATTAAAGATTTTTTTGCCCAAAATGGCTGTATTTTTAATGGCTAATTTAAACCCCTGTATGTAGAGGTGGTATCTCACAGGGCCTGAACCTCTGTAGGTCTGAAGTAAATATATATTTGCACAAAAAGGCTGTATTTCAAATGGAGAACAAGGGTTTGGCGTCACTCAATATCTGGCACAAATATAGGCAGGCAAAGGACAATATTCAGGAATATTATTTATTAGGTTACTCACAACATGTTGTGTAAAATAACGAGATAAAATAACAGTAAAACTTTAAAAATTATAAAAAATCACACATATAGCATATTAGGACTCCTATAATACTTCCTATGTTCAGTCTCTTTGTATTATTATATGGTTCACAGTTCATATATGGTGAATTACCAAGTGAGGTCAATGGTAGTTCAATTGATTTGAAACACTTTGGTAATATAAATGTACTTTACCACTCCTGTTTAGCCGTACAGATGCCTGGCTATGGGCTGCAAGGATCGCTCCTATTAAACGTGGGGCCGCTTGGCTGTAAGCTGCTTGGTTTGTGAACTGCAGGAAACACTCCTGTTGGCCGTGCGTCCGCTTGGCTGTGAGGACGACCAGGTCGGCAGACTGTGTGGGACGATACAAGGAAGACACAGATTATTACAAGCGAATGCTGTACTCATTTGAAAACCCCGCCTGAAAGAGGAAGTCACCTGACCGATCCGGCCGAACCACGTGGGACGCCACGATCAGGTCCTGGAAGGTCAGAGTTGGTTGTAACATTCAGCAATACGGGGAAGTGTCGACAGGCGAACCCGCCTCCAAAGGTCCTTGCAGCTCACAGCCAAGCGGACGCACGGCCAACAGGAGTGTTTCCTGCAGTTCACAAACCAAGCAGCTTACAGCCAAGCGGCCCCACGTTTAATAGGAGCGATCCTTGCAGCCCATAGCCAGGCATCTGTACGGCTAAACAGGAGTGGTAAAGTACATTTATATTACCAAAGTGTTTCAAATCAATTGAACTACCATTGACCTCACTTGGTAATTCACCATATATGAACTGTGAACCATATAATAATACAAAGAGACTGAACATAGGAAGTATTATAGGAGTCCTAATATGCTATATGTGTGATTTTTTATAATTTTTAAAGTTTTACTGTTATTTTATCTCGTTATTTTACACAACATGTTGTGAGTAACCTAATAAATAATATTCCTGAATATTGTCCTTTGCCTGCCTATATTTGTGCCAGATATTGAGTGACGCCAAACCCTTGTTCTCCAAATTGTACTCTCAAACAGCAACAGGGAGTGCTGTGTGGCAGTGCACCCATTCCATTGTACATCAGTGAGTGAGCCTTCTAACCTTGAATCTGTATTTCAAATGGCTGTATTTCAAATGCCTAATTCAAACCCCTGTATGTAGAGGTAGTATCTCAGAGGGCCTGAACCTCTGTAGGCCTGAAGTAAATATATCTTTGCACAAAATGGCTGTATTTCAAATGGCTGTATTTCAAATATCTAATTCAAACCCCTGTATGTAGAGGTAGTATCTCAGAGGGCCTGAACCTCTGTAGGCCTGCAGTAAATATATCTTTGCACAAAATGGCTGTATTTCAAATGCCTAATTCAAACCCCTGTATGTAGAGGTAGTATCTCAGAGGGCCTGAACCTCTGTAGGCCTGAAGTAAATATATCTTTGCACAAAAAGGCTGTATTTCAAATGGCTGTATTTCAAATACCTAATTCAAACCCCTGTATGTAGAGGTAGTATCTCAGAGGGCCTGAACCTCTGTAGGCCTGAAGTAAATATATATTTGCACAAAAAGGCTGTATTTCAAATGGCTGTATTTCAAATGCCTCATTCAAACCCCTGTATGTAGAGGTAGTATCTCAGAGGGCCTGAACCAGTGTAGGCCTGCAGTAAATATATCTTTGCACAAAATGGCTGTATTTCAAATGGCTGTATTTCAAACCCCTGTATGTAGAGGGGGTATCTCACAGGGCCTGAAACCAGTGTAGGCCTGAATTCAATATTGGTGCACCAAATGGCGGTATTTAAAATCTCTGAATGTAACCCAAATGTATTAAGGGTGTATCTCACAATGACATCTGCATCAAAGGCTGCCAACTAATTTTTTTGTGCCCAAGTGAGTGTTTGTTTAAAAACTGAATTTGACAGCAGTATATAAGCCTGTAATTTCACACGTGCTGATGCTGCAAGGCCTGAAAATAGTGTTTTTTGTCAAAAGAGTGTGTTTTTCAAACCCCAGAAAATGATGGGTGTATTTCTACCTTAAATTGCACACTGACTAATACAGATGTTGTAGATTGCCCAAAAAGTTTTTTTTTGCTAACAGAATATGAAAGCTGTATATATTAAACTTGAATTTAACACTTGCAGATCTGGAAAATACTGTTTTTTGAAAAAAATAGTGTGTTTTTAAAACCCCAGAAAATGATGGGTGTATTTCTACCTTAAATTGCACACTGACTAATCCAGATGTTGTAGTTTGCCCCAAAAAAATGGTGATTTGCAATGTCCCAAAAGCTCAGATGCAGTGCTGGTGCACTGAGCATGCATAAAATGGCCGCCGCAGCCGCCACCCACCTGACTAACAGAATTCTAAAAGTTAGTATTTTTTGGTCAATGACCTCAGGGCAGGGTAAAACGATTGTGCCCTGCACCCACACAACTGTTTGTCTGTAGATCGCTGAGTTAGATTCTCTCCTAGTCACTCCCTGAAATCACAAGTCCAGCTGCATCCTCTCCCTACGCTTGTATCAGCAGAGTGACGTGCAGCGCTACGTGATGGCCTCTTGGGGCAAGTAGTATGACGCTTGTTGATTGGCTGCTGTGCAGCCTTTCAAAAAGAGCCAAGAAAGCGCCGAACACCGAATCCGAACTTTTACGGAAATGTTCGGATTCAATTCCGGAGTCCAAAAATCCTAAAGTTCGGTACGAACCCGAACTTTATAGTTCGTGTTCGCTCAACCCTAATTATGGTATATTCTATCATATAGAGATGTCATTATAGGCTTGAGGCATACCTCGTTCTGTAAGCATTTCTGTGCAAGACTCATCTTCATTGGCAAAGTCAGGCTGATTTAACGCCCAGGCGACAAAGTCAACTAGGGAACCGTCCATCCACCTAATGACAAATAAATGGCATTGTCAACATAATGTTATATTATAATACACATTCTTAAAGGAGAATGATCACATACTTAGGCCTCATGCACACGACAGTTGTTTTTCTCGGCCTCCGTTCTGTTTTTTTTGCGGATAGGATGGGAACCCATTCATTTCAATGGGTCAGCAAAAGAAATGCTGATAGGTCATCCGTTTGTGTTCCGCGTCCGCTGTCCGTGTTTCCCTTCAGCAAAAGAAATAGTGCATGTCCTACTTTTTTCAGATTTGCGGACAAAGATAGGCATTTATTACAAGGGATCTGTGGAAAAAAACGGATGCCGCATCCGTTTTTTTTAGCCGACGCACAATTTGCGGACGCAAAAAACAACTGTCGTGTGCATGAGGCCTTAAAGGGATTGGATCAGTAAAAAAAAAATGGTCTGCTGTGTTTCTAGAAGCAGCACCACACCTGTCCATAGGCTCTGTTCGAAACAGGGATGATGCTGGGGCCAGGGATGATGGGAGTGTTGGTGGTGGTCATGAGGGTGGTTCTACTCCTCAAGGTGGCTAATCCCTCTCCCTCCCTGGGCTGCACAGTGAATGGAGGGCACACTTTTTCTTATACTGAAGATAGCTGCAGGGTGGGACCCGCACCTATCTGACTGGTGATACGCCATCAAAGTCTGAGATGACGCAACCTCTTTAACCCCTTAAGGACCGGGCTCATTTTCACCTTAAGGACCAGGCCTTTTTTTGGAAATCTGACCAGTGTCACTTTAAGTGCTAATAACTTTAAAACGCTTTGACTTATCCAGGCCATTCTGAGATTGTTTTTTCGTCACATATTGTACTTCATGACACTGGTAAAATGAAGTCAAAAAAATTTTTTTTTTTGCACAAAAAAAATACCTAATTTACCAAAAATTTGGAAAAATTTGCAAATTTCAAAGTTTCAGTTTCTCTACTTCTGTAATACATAGTAATACCCCAAAAAATTGTGATGACTTTACATTCCTCATATGTCTACTTCATGTGTCAATTGTTTTGGGAATGATATTTTATTTTTTGGGGATGTTAAAAGGCTTAGAAGTTTACAAGCAAACCTTGAAATTTTTCAGAAATTTACAAAAACTAAATTTTTAGGGACCAGTTCAGGTCTGAAGTCGAGTTACGAGGATTACATAATAGAAACCACCCAAAAATGACCCCATCTAAGAAACTATACCCCTCAAGGTATTCAAAACTGATTTTGCATACATTATTAACCCTTTAGGTGTTGCACAAGAGTTATTGGCAAATGGGGAGGAAATTTGAGAATTTAATTTTTTTGTCTAATTTTTCATTTTAACCCAATTTTTCCACTAACAAAGCAAGGGTTAACAGCCAAACAAGATTGTATCTTTATTGCCCTGACTCTGCCGTTTACAGAAACACCCAATATGTGGCCGTAAACTACTGTACGGCCACACAGCGGGGCGTATCGGGAAAGGTGCGCCGTATGGTTTTTGGAAGGCTGATTTTTATGGACTGGTTTTTTGACACCATGTCCCATTTGAAGCCCCCTGATGCACCCCTAGAGGAGAAACTCCCTAAAAGTGACCCCATCTAAGAAACTACACCCCTCAAGGTATTCAAAACTGATTTTACATATGTTGTTAACCCTTTAGGTGTTGCACAAGAGTTATTGGCAAATGGGGATGAAATTTGAGAATTTCATTTTTTTGCCTAATTTTCAATTTTAACCCATTTT
The DNA here is from genome assembly GCF_905171765.1 of Bufo bufo. Taxonomy (NCBI): domain Eukaryota; kingdom Metazoa; phylum Chordata; class Amphibia; order Anura; family Bufonidae; genus Bufo; species Bufo bufo. The sequence continues at coordinate 516,565,289 of NC_053393.1, forward strand.
TTCCACTAACAAAGCAAGGGTTAACAGCCAAACAAGACTGTATCTTTATTGCCCTGACTCTGCTGTTTACAGAAACACCCCATATGTGGCCGTAAACTACTGTACGGGCACACAGTAGGGCGTAGAGTGAAAGGTGCGCCGTTTGGTTTTTGGAAGGCTGATTTTGCTGGACTGTTTTTTTGACACCATGTCCCATTTGAAGCCCCCCTGATGCACCCCTAGAGTAGAAACTCCATAAAAGTGACCCCATCTAAGAAACTACACCCTTCAAGGTATTCAAAACTGATTTTACAAACGTTGTTAACCCTTTAGGTGTTGCACAAGATTTAATGGAAAATAGAGACACAATTTAAAAATTTCAAATTTTTGGCAGATTTTCCATTTTTATATTTTTTTTCCAGTTACAAAGCAAGGGTTAACAGCCAAACAAAACTCATTATTTATGGCCCTGATTCTGTAGTTTACAGAAACACCCCATATGTGGTAGTAAACAGATGTACAGGCACACGGCAGGGCGCAGAAGGAAAGGAATGCCATACGGTTTTTGGAAGGCAGATTTTGCTGGACTGGTTTTTTTGACACCATGTCCCATTTGAAGCCCCCCTGATGCACCCCTAGAGTGGAAACTCCAAAAAAGTGACTCCATTTTAGAAACTACGGGATAGGGTGGCAGTTTTGTTGGTACTAGTTTAGGGTACATATGATTTTTGGTTGCTCTATATTACACTTTTTGTGCAGCAAGGTAACAAGAAATAGCTTTTTTGGCCCGTTTTTTTTTTTTGTTATTTACAACATTCATCTGACAGGTTAGATCATGGGGTAATTTTATAGAGCAGGTTGTCACGGACGCGGCGATACCTAATATGTATACATTTTTTTTTATTTATGTAAGTTTTATACAATAACTTCATTTTTAAAACCAAAAAAATGTTTTAGTGTCTCCATAGTCTAAGAGCCATAGTTTTTTCAGTTTTTGGGTGATTATCTTGAGTAGGGTCTCATTTTTTGCGGGATGAGATGACGGTTTGATTGGCACTATTTTGGGGTGCATATGACTTTTTGATCGCTTGCTATTACACTTTTTGTGACGTAAGATGGCAAAAAATGGCTTTTTTGACACTGTTTTTATTTTTATTTTTTTACGGTGGTCATCTGAGGGGTTAGGTCATGTGATATTTTTATAGAGACGGTCGATACGGACGCGGCGATACCTAATATGTATACTTTTTTTTTATTTATGTAAGTTTTACACAATGATTTCATTTTTGAAACAAAAAGAAATCATGTTTTAGTGTTTCCATAGTCTAAGAGCCATAGTTTTTTCAGCTTTTGGGCGATTATCTTGAGTAGGGTCTCATTTTTTGCGGGATGAGATGATGGTTTGATTGGTACTATTTTGGCGTACATGCGACTTTTTTGATCACTTTTATTACCTTTTTTGGGAAGTAAGGTGGGCAAAATTTCAATTTTCTCATAGTTTTTATTTTTTTATTTTTATGGCGTTCACCGTGCGGGGACAGTAACATGACCATTTTATAGATCAGGTCGTTACGGACGCGGCGATACCTAATATGTGTAGTTTATTTTATTTTTTTAATTTTTATTCAGTGATAAATGTTTTTTTTTATCTTAACTTTTTTCACTTTTTTTTTACATTTTTTTGACCCAGACCCGCTTGGTTCTTGAAGATCCAGTGGGTCTGATGTCTGTATAATACAGTACAGTACAATATATATTGTTCTGTGCTGTATTTTACTTACACTGAACAGATCTATGCTTTCAGCATAGATCTGTTCAGCACCATGGACAGCAGGACGCCTGAGCAGGCGTCCTGTTGCCATGGGAACCCTCCCCGTCTGCTCAGAACTTCGCAGACGGGGAAGGGTAACCACGGGGCTGAGGGGGGCTCTCTGGGGGCTCTCTCCCTCTCCATCGGGGGGCTGCAAAGGCACAGCAGCCCCCCGATGGAGAGGGAGGGAGCTCCCTGACCGATGACAGTTAACTTTTTCCATACAGCGGTCCGTACGGACCGCGGTATGGAAAGGGTTAAACGGCTGACATCTGCACAGATGTCAGCCGTTTATACCAGGGTGCCAGCAATGTGCTGGCACCCTGGTATAACCACTAGAAGCCAACGATCATTCATGGGGAGGCGGGCGGGGGATCGCGATCCCGCCTGCCGCACCGCCCGCCTCCCGCAACGCCCCCACCGCCTGCGACACCCCCCCCGCACCACCCGCCGGCATCAACTCATGCAGGGGTGCAGGGGGGGGTGAAAAATATAGATTTTAGCGACTCTAAAGTTTCTGATCCCCGCGGTCAGGGACCGCGGGCATCAGAAACTGCAAAAAGCGCAGCAAACCGCAGGTCTGAATTGACCTGCGGTTTGCTGCGATCGCCGACACGGGGGGGTCACATCACCCCCCCTGGCGTTGTCACAGGATGCCGGCTGAAGGATTTCAGCCGAAATCCCGTTCTGTTTAACCCCTCGGGTGCCGGAATCCCGATTTAAAAGTTAGGACGTACCGGTACGTCCTTGGTCCTTAAGGACTCAGGAAATAGGGCGTACCGGTACGTCCTATGTCCTTAAGGGGTTAACATCATACCATCAAGATTTTACACTGTGTTTTTCTGTCATCCACCATCAAAAGTTCAACTTCACAGCATTTATCATGCAGAGAAAGTTATCACAAGGCACTTACTAATGTAGTGTTATTATCCAGATTACCTCCTTTGCTGTCTGGATTCATTTTTCCATCACATTATACACTGCTCGTTTCTATGTTTACAACCACCCTGCAATCCAGCAGTCGTGCTTGCACACTATAGGGAATAGTGCCTATGCACACTCCTCTGGTCCCGACCACTAGAGAGGTCGGCGCCTTTATCTATAGTGTGCAAGCACGACTACTGCTGTTGGATTGCAGGGTGGTCGTAACCATGGAAACAAGCAGAATATAATGTGATGGAAAAATGATTCCAGCCAGCAAAGGGGGCAATATGGTTAATATATTAGTAAGTGCCAGTGGCGTACTAAGGGAAGGGGGGGGGGGGGCGGCTCTCATGGGGGTGCCAGAGGCAATGAGCGCTTCCATCAATACAGATGGAAGCGCTCATTGCTGGAGCCCTGGAAGCTGTGGTCCTGTCACTCACTGCTCAGCTCCCAGCGCTCCTCCACTCCTTCAGGCCGGCAGCGCACAGAATGGTGAAGCAGGAAGACTTCTCCCTGCTCCACCATTCAGCCTGCAGGCACAGATCGCGCTGCCGGCTTGTGTGGACGGAGCCTGCAGCCCAGAAATCTGCAGAAGCTCCGCCCACACATTGCTGCAGAGCGATCTGTGCCTGCACAGAAGAGAGGACTGTGAGCTTCAGGAACAGGACAAGGTAGGTAGTTACTGTGGGTTTTTTAATGTTTTTTTTTAATACAGAGGGCTTTATTACTATGGAGGGGCACAGAGGACTTTATTACTATGGAGGGGGCACAGAGGACGTTATTACTATGGAGGGGACACAGACGGCATTACTACTATGGAGGGGGCACAGAGTACTTTTTTACTATGGAGGGGGCACAGAGGACTTTATTACTATGGAGGGGGCACAAGGGGCATTACTACTATGGTGGGGGAACAAAGGGAAATTACGAATGTGAAGGGGGCACAATGGGCATTTCTACTATGGAGGGGGTACAGAGCCAGAGGGCATTATTACTGTGAAGGGGGCAAAGTGGGAATTATTACTGTGAAGGGGACATAGTGGGGATTTCTACTATGGAGGGGGCACAGAGGTCATTACTAGCACAGTGGGCATTACTGCTATTAAGGGGGCACAATGGGCATTATTACTGTGAAGGGGCACAATGGGCATTATTACTATAAAGGGGACACAATGGGGATTATTATTATGAAGGGGACACAATGGGGATTATTATTATGAAGGGGGCACAATGGGAATTATTACTATGAAGGGGGCACAAGGAGGGTATTACAACTGTGAACGGGGCACATAAAAGGCATAACTACTGTGAGAGGGGGCACAATGTGGGCATAACTTCTGTGAGAGGGGGCACAATGTGGGCATAACTACTGTGAGGGGGCACACATCTGTACAAAGCTACTGTGAAGGTTGTACAATGAGGGCAATACTACTCTGAGGGGATACAATTTTTTTTTAAAATATTGGGGGGGTGCCAGAGAAAGGACCCACCCCGGGTGCCAAACACCCTAGGCACGCCACTGGTAAGTGCCTTGTATTCATTTTCTCTAGATGATAAATGCCATTTGCTGAAGTAAGACAACCCCTTTATGAGACAATACCTGGGATCATCTGGGAAGTAATCTTGTTTTGAGTGTCTTTGCTCCTTCTGAAAGTATTTACCACAGGACTATCAGCAGTAGGCATTGTAGTCTCCTCTTTCCATCATCATGCACCCTATAGAGATCTTGTGCAACTGACATTGATGAGCTGCCAATCTGGCGCATCCTATCTCCCGCACTTCACTTATTCACTTGAATTTTGGCACGTCCCCCTGGTGCGTTCACATCAGTGTATGTATATCATACAGCTCCCCTCACTCTCTAAGAGTTAGCGACCACTGATGCCAGCCGGTCTGATTCTCTATTCAGGTACAGCTATGCATTTGATTCATATTGTGGGTTCTCAATGGTTACTTTCAGTAATGTTAAAAAAAAAAAATAGCAAATGAGTTTAAAAAAGCTAATAAAGTGCAACATGATTATAATAACACTAGAAATGCTCCACATTCAATTCAAAAGCAAAACAATAAAAATTATCCAGTTTACTTTTGACCTTTTCAGAAAGTAAAGAAAAGGGTATATTAGGCCGTTCAAGGCAAATTAGGCCTTTGGTGCAATGAGGGCATCACCATTGCTCTTGTTGCACCCGAGCTCCGCTCCTTTCTGTGGCCAGACACTCCCTGGCTGCTTTGATTGACAGGACCAGACAGTGTCAAAGCAGCAAGAGAGGGTCTGGCCACAAAAAGTTGCAGAGTTCAGGTGCTACAACAGCAATGGTGACGCCCTCATTGCACCAAAGGCCTAATTTGCATATTAAGAAAAAGTATCATAAATCGGGAACGGAGCCTCGTATCAACAAAACAAAAACAACTTTGGATAGGGAGGTCACCGGTGACAGATTCCCTTTAATGTTGGTTTTATGTTTCTCCTGTTAATGGTTTTATTACCCACCATGGTTTTATTTATTTTATATATTTAAATAGTTCTTATGCTATCAAAATATTTCCCAAGTATATTTATGTAGATGTTCTACATTGTCCTTGAAACACGGCGCTCCTGATGAGCATTAGAAGCAACATTTGCTGTTACTCTGGTGGTTGTTACAAGAATCACCTCCTCTGCAGGTAATGTAGGGGCACATTTATTAAAACCATCATTTTAGACGCTGGTCTTAATAAGCCCTATACCTGGCGGTGGATCCGCCGAAGTTATGTAGAGGTGCCGGCCGCTTCGTAACTTTGGTAGATCCAACACAGTACGTATCACACTGCCTGAAGAACGTATTTAAAAGAAAATAATAAAGATTTTTTTAATAACTGGTTAAAACGGGAACGATTCTGTGTATCACTTTCGTGACTTTCAGGCACCAGACTGGACTGATGTAGTCAGGGATAAGTATTGACCCGCTACATCTAAAACAGTCTGGACTAGATCCTAATCCTACCCTTGACACATGGACAGTGTCCTCATTCCTTTTCCTGCAGGTTATTAGTATCAACGTGTTAGCAGGATTAGGATCTAGTCCAGACTGTTTTAGATGTAGCGGGTCAATACTTATCCTTGACAACATCAGTCCAGTCTGGTGCCTGAAAGTCACGAAAGTGATGCACAGAATCTTTCCTGTTTTAACCAGTTATTAATAAATACTTTATTATTTTATTTTAAATACGTTCTTCAGGCAGTGTGATATGTATATTCTTAAGTGAACGTACAACCTAGTATCTTTACCGTGTGATTCAATTAGATCCAACACAGTTTCTAAACGTAAGACAGCTTCCTAGCTGTCTTACATTAAGACCATTTTCTATGCCTAAACCAGGCGTAGAAAATGGCAAATGAGACCGGCCTCCCGGCCAATACCCGCCCACGCCAGACCTGGCATGTGCGGGAGAAGTTGGGAGAATGTCCTTTGCGCCACACTTTGCAACAGAAATATGCCTAATTTAGGCGTATCCCTGTTTCATAAATGACCCTCTTAGTGTTTGATACATCTATTGAGAATACAATGTTTCACTGTTTCAATGTACGCGATGGAGTAGAGTTAACTCCTGTTTTCTGAGATTTCTGAGTTGTGTTATCTAATCTAAGCAAACACCTTCAATTGCTTTTCAATGGCTTTTGTCTGAAGATAAAGCGATGTGTTAAGAAATTTGAGTTTAGACCTGGAGTGCTAACCCTGCTACATCTGTATGTGTTCTATCACCTTGTATGGTTTTAATAATTTATTACTCTAATAGTTCTTATACTATGTAACCAAATAGAACTATTTATTTATTCTTTTATTTACAGACTTAGAATCATTTACATATGCAAATTAAATAATATGCAAGTAAAATAATCTGATGAGAATTTTTTTTAAATTTAGTTGTATCTAGTTTTTGCTGTGCTAATGTATCTCTTCCATTACCTAGTATGATTTTAATAATGTATTCCCTTATCCAATTATTATATAATTCAAACAAATTACTTTATCTATTGTTTTAGAGTTTGCTGTATTACTCACATATGTCCATTTACTTTACACAATTTATTATCAAGAAATCATATTATAGTATATCAGCCATAAACATTCAATTATCAAAAATAACATCAGAGTCTTATATGTTAAGCACCTACTTAAATTCTTTATCTAGTCCCAAACGTAAACCAATGTAATACGCTATTTCTTTTCTTTTGGTTCTAATCTAAAAAGGAAAAAGAGAAGAAGATCAAGAAGAGAAAAGCTATATATTGGCCCTTCAGGACCAAGCAATTTTATTTTTTTCAATGACCCATTCCAAGCACTATAAGGGCTCATGCACATGAAAGTGTGCCGGCCGTTTGCGGTCCCCAATGCACGGGCACCATCCATGCAGTTTCAGCAGACGGATGCAGACCCATTCAACTTGAATGGGTCCGTAATCCGTCTGCACCGCAAAAAATAAATAAAACATATGCGCGGTAGACTTCCTTCCTCCTTGCAGACATACAGGCCATTTTGGGTGGTCTTTGGAAGTGTACTGATGAGGCTGCTGCCCACAGCAGAAAGCATTCCCTACCTGCACAGGACCGAGAATGATCAGTGCCTGCATTAGATTTCAACTGGAAACTAGTGAGACTGCAAAAGGCTGCCGCTGTCAGGGCATAGATCATGGGGAAGATTCTATACTGTATGGTGTAAACTACCATAGGCTGTCTAGACATGCATTGGATTTATAACAGTGACTCAGGCTGGGTGGTAAATTTGGTACATGATCAGCCTTCTTTATAAAAACTATCAGTTGGCTTTGTTATGCCAAAGCTACCTTAGTAACCCAATCGCCAACCTTATGCGGAATAATCGTAATCCCGCTCCGATCTAAATTTTACCCCAACTGTTACTTGACCAAAAGTTGCTGTGGACCTTGAGCCTAAAATGCGAAGAATATTAGTATCCAGAACTTACATATTTCCAGATAAATGTTCTCTCCGATTCACTGTTAATAGTGACAAGGTGGGAAAAATTGTGGTTACAAAATTCTTGTGCTTGCTTCATCGGCATTTCTTCTGTGCTAATATAGTATTGGCTGTCATTGTAGATAAGCCAGCCGTCACTTGTAATATTATATTCTGCAAAGGAAACAAATATCTGATTATACCATGAAAATGAGAATTGACACAAATAATGCGTATATGTAAGCATGGAAGCACAGGGGACGCTGGAGTGGAATTTGGTTTTGACTGTTTATCTACATTGCACTCAGTTTACCTCCATCAATCAAAAAATGTATCACATTATTTGACCTCTTAGAGGGCTCACTAGGTGTACATGTACATGGTAAGAAAATGAAATTGGATTTTTTTGGGAATTTCACAATGTATCTTTTTTCTGTTTGACACTAGGCAAATGACGAGGGTAGGTGGCCTGATAGTATAAGTTAGTCTTAAGTGTCTTCCAGGTTAGTCAGACAGAGTAAAGAGCTGAAGATGGGGGCTGACCAACTCGAACTTAATATTCGCAATGGTTGGTACAACATTGCACTGAATGGAATGGCGGTTGTTCACCCTTGTGTGTGACCATGGGTCTCTACTGCGGCAAGTTGTCCTCAATCTCTTCTGGTGTTCCCTACCTTTCACACTGCCAACCAACTGGTGTGCTACACTAACTGAACTCAGAGGTGATGCTCCCTCAGGCTTCTCTCTTTAGGCCACTCCGTTCCTGTCTCTGTATTTCTCCTCGGAAGCTGTGGCTTGGACTTTCGCATTAGGGTTTTGCTACGAGAACATCGACACCTCTTTGGGTGGTAAGACATCCCTTTTAACATTTTGGCGCCAAAAATGACAAAAATCGGAATCGGCCCAGCATGCATGTGAAACCTGCACTCCCTGAATTTTATAGCGGCCGTTATGGCACATAACAGGTAGTTGTCACCACCGGCTCTGGGAGAGATCTTAGAAGTTCAGATAGACGGAAAACTCAGGAGTCGATCTGACAGATCTCTATTGTTTTCATTGTTGCTGACAGGTTTCAACCCCTTTGCAGGTGTTGCTCATTATCAGTCAAGTGCCCTCTTTATATGTTCCGCCTTTCACTGGTTTCCCTGCGGCTAATAGTTCTTCTGAGGAGTGCTCTGCTTGTGTGGTGATTCTCCTGTTCCAGTTGCTTCTCAAGCTAAGTACTTTCCCTTTTCTTGTTGTGTTTGTCCTGACTAGGCCTCAGGGAGACACTGGCTCCTTCAGGTTGGAAGGAGCCGGTTGCCTATTTCCCTGTTCCCTAAGCTGAGGGTTTGGTGCAGTGTGTCAGCAGTCTTAGGTTCCTGTGCATTTCTACCTTTGAGACTTGCACATGTGGTTAGCAGCTTAGGGAGAGGGTCATGGTTTGCTAGGATGTGACCTCTTTATTCCATAGGCTTGGGGCCTAGTCTGTAGTTTGTTGTTTCCTTTCCCTTACTACCCGTGACATTATTAGCGTTACTGTTTCCCCTGCTCTGTGTTGTCATGGATCCTGTCTCTGCACTGGTGGATCGCTAGCAGGGGTTGTCGCTGGAGGTAGCAGACCTCAGTGAAACTGTTGCAAGGTGTCAGGCGTCTGTCTCCGCCAGTGGAGTCCAGACCTGCTCTGAACCTAAGATGCCCTAGCACTCCATGAAAATCCATTTTCATTAGAGGCTGCCATGTCTCTTGCGGTACGAATTGATAGACGTCTGAGGGAAAGGTGCAAGACTCCGTTCTCTCGAGACGTATTACCTGAAGGGAGGTCGGTCCCCTCTGACACTCGGGGTACTGAGACACCTGAGCCCATGTCTAGAGATGAACCTATGCAATTTGGATGGGTCTCTCCAGACCTTGGTAATAAGAACTTCAGGGCTAGAAAGAGACTCTGTTTTTTTTGTGGTAAATGGGGTTATTTTGTTAATGTTTGTCCCTATGTAAAATATGTAGGCGAGAATAAATAAAAAAAGGTTTTTTTCTCTAACTCTTGGCAGAGTAGTTGGGGAATCTGAGAACATGCTCTTGTCTTTTACCGGTAGTACCCTTTTCTCCTGCCTGCCAGGGTGGTGCTAGATTCCAAAAATATTGATGTGGAGGTATTTTTGGACAGCAGGGCAGGGGTTAACCTTGTGGATTACCAGTTTGTCCTGATGCATGGTTTTAAATCTAATGCACTGGACAAAGAGATTTCAGTGTTCGCTATGGAATTGGCTCCCCTTTCTCGAAAATCTTTGACTCACACAGTGCAGGATATCCAGTTAAGGGTGGGGGATTCTCATGTTGAGGGTATTTCTTGTTTTATAATGAAGAGTCTGCCGGCCCCTCTGGTGCTAGGGTTGCCTTGGTTGTCCAAACATAATCCTGTCATTGATTGGCAAGCGAGACAGATCAAGGGCTGGAGTGATTACTGTATGGACAACTGTATTGTCACATCTCTTGCTGGGATATCTACTAAGATGTTGCCCCGTTTCTCTGTGATTTCTCTGATGTGTTCGCTGAGGGTGTGGATTAGGAGTTACCCCCTCATAGAGAATATGATTGCCCTGTCAATCTGATTCACGGAGCTAAGTTGCCAAAGTCTCGGTTGTATAACCACATCAGACCATCTTTGTAAAGAAAAAAGATGGGACATTAAGACCGTGTCTAGATTTCTGAGAGTTGAATCGCATCACTATCCGTGATCCTTATCCCCTTCCCCTGATTCCAGATTTGTTCAACCAGATTGTTGGAGCTAAGGTGTTTTCTAAATTAAACCTAAGAGGGGCATATTATCTGGTCAGGATCAAGGAAGGGGATGAATGGAAGACTGCGTTTAATACCCCAGAGGGTCATTTTGAGAAGTTGGTCATGCCTTTTGGTTTGACCAATGCCCCGGCAGTATTTCAAAATTTCATCAATGACATTTTTCATCATTTGGTGGGAAGGTTTATTGTCGTATACCTGGATGACATATTGATTTATTCGCCCGACATGGAGAGTCATCATGATCATTTGAGACAAGTCTTGCTGATCCTCCGGGAGAATAAGTTATATGCCAAGATAGAAAAATGTGTGTTTGCTGTTCAAGAGATTCCTTTTCTGGGTTACCAGCTTTCCGCTTCGGGCTTTCACATGGATCCCGAAAAAGTCTGTGCGGTCTTGGAATGGGATCTGCCTGAGAATCAGAAAGTGCTTATGAGGTTTTTGAGGTTTACCAATTACTGCAGAAAATTTATCTTGAATTATTCCACTGTTGTCAAACCTCTGACATGACTAAGAAAGGGGTGGATTTCTCTGTCTGGTCGGAAGAGACGTTACATGCTTTTTCCACTATAAAGAAATGTTTTTCTTCTGCTCCCATTTTGGTGCAGCCTGATGTGTCTCAGCCATTTATTGTTGAGGTGGATGCATCAGAAGTGGGAGTTGGTGCAGTTCTGTCGCAGGGTCATTCTCCTGGCAAATGGCGCCCTTGTGCTTTTTTCTTTTTTTTAAAACTCTCGTCTGCCGAGAGAAATTATGATGTTGGCAATAGAGAGCTGCTGGCCATCAAGTTGGTCTTTGAGGAATGGCGTTATTGGTTAGAAAGAGCGATTCATCCCATTACTGTATTTACCGATCATAAAAATCTGGCCTACCTGGAGTCGGCTAAACGTTTAAACCCAAGGCAGGCCAGATGGTCTTTGTTTTTTACCAGATTTAATTTCATTGTCACTTTTCGCCCTGGGGTCAAGAATGTCAAAGCGGATGTCTTGTCGCGTAGCTTCCCTGGGGGAGAGGGATACTGAGGATCCTGGTCCGATTTTGGCTGATGGGGTGGTTGTATCCGCCCTCTATCCTGAACTGGAGGCGGAGGTGTTAGAAGTTCAGGGATAGGCACCTGATTCCTGTCCCCCAAGGAAGTTGTTTGTTCCTTCTGAACTTCGTCACAAGGTGTTTAAGGAACATCATGATACTGTCCTTGCTGGACACCCTGGGAGCAGATCCACTGTCAATATTATTTCTAGGAGATTCTGGTGGCCGGGTTTACATAAGAGTGTTGAGGGCTATGATGCAGCTTGTGAGACCTGTGCACGTGTCAAGGTGACTCATACTCGGCCCTCAGGATCTCTTCTTCCTTTGTCCATCCCATCCCGTCCCTGGACGCACTTGTCCATGGACTTTATCACCGATTTGCCCAGTTCTTCTGGGATGACGGTGATTTTGGTGGTGGTCGACCGCTTCAGTAAGATGGCACACTTTATTGCATTTTCTGGTTTACCCAATGCCAAAACTCTGGCTCGGACATTTGTTGATAACATTGTGAAATTACACAGCATTCTCTGGGATGTGGTGTCTGATAGAGGGACTCAATTTGTTTCCAGATTCTGGAAGGCTTTCTGTACTCGCCTGGGGATTCGTTTGTCCTTCTCTTCGGCTTTTCACCCTCAGTCGAACGGACAAACTGAACACACTAACCAGAATCTGGAGACATATTTGAGGTGTTTTGTCCTCATTTTTGTCGTTGGCTGAATTTGCTTTGAATAACCGTTGTCAGGAGTCCACTGATAAGTCACAATTTTTTGGTGCATATGGGTTTCACCCTCAGTTTGGTACGTACGTTCTCTCGAAATAATTCCTCTGGTATTCCTGATGAGGAGAGATTTGATTCTTCCTTGTCATCTATCTGGGAGAAAAATCAAATCAATTTAAAAAAGATGGGCGATAGGTATAAACGTACGGCTGACAAGAAACATGTGTCTGGTCCGGACCTGAATGTGGCTGATTTGGTGTGGTTGTCCACTAAGAACATTAAGTTGAAGGTGCCATCCTGGAAGTTAGGTCCAAGATTTATTGGTCCATGCAAGATCTCTGCCATTATTAATCCGGTTTCTTTTCGCCTTGAACTTCCGCAGGCTTGGAAGATCCATAATGTATTCCATAAATCTTTGTTAAAGAGTTATGTGGAACCTGCTGTACCATCTTTCTTGCCACCTCCACCTGTCATGGTTGACGGGAATCTGGAGTTTCAAATTTCCAAAGTTGTTGACTCTCGTGTCCTTCGGGGTTCCCTTCAATACCTCGTTCATTGGAAGGGTTACGGGCCGGAAGAGAGAATGTGGGTCCCAGCAACTGATGTGAATGCCAGTCACCGGCTCTGGGAGAGATCTTAGAAGTTCAGATAGATTTGACAGATCTCTATTGTTTTCATTGTTGCTGACAGGTTTCCACCCCTTTGCAGGTGTTGCTTATTATCAGTCAGGTGGCCCCTTTATATGTTCTGCCTTTCACTGGTTTCCCTGTGGCTAATAGTTCTTCTGAGGAGTGCTCTGCTTGTGTGGTGATTCTCCTGTTCTAGTTGCTTCTCAAGCTAAGTCCTTTCCCTTTTCTTGTTGTGTTTGTCCTGACTAGGCCTCAGGGAGACACTGGCTCCTTCAGGTTGGAAGGAGCCGGTTGCCTCTTTCCCTGTTCCCTAAGCTGAGGGTTTGGTGCAGTGTGTCAGCAGTCTTAGGTTCCTGTGCATGTGCATTTCTACCTTTAAGACTTGCACATGTGGTTAGCAGCTTAGGGAGAGGGTCATGGTTTGCTAGGAGGTGACCTCTTTATTCCCTAGGCTTGGGGCCTAGTCTGTAGTTGTTTGTTGTTTCCTTTCCCGTACTACCCGTGACATTATTAGCCGCCGAATACCGTTACTGTTTCCCCTGCTCTGTGTTGTCATGGATCCTGTTTCTGCACTGGTGGATCGCTAGCAGGGGTTGTCGCTGGAGGTAGCTAGGAGGTGACCTCTTTATTCCCTAGGGTTGGGGCCTAGTCTGTAGTTGTTTTGTTGTTTCCTTTGGTTGTCTTTCCTTCCCCGTACTACCCGTGACATTAGTATTCAGTGTTAGGTTCCCGATTTACAGAGATCGCCTTGACGTGTGGTAAACGGGCCCAAATAATTTTGTACAAAATGTATTTGCTAAAAATCTCAAATTAAGGCCGAATGCACACAGCCATGGAGAACGGCCATCAGCGGTCCATGGTATCCCGGCCTGGCATCCTGCTGAGAGCAGGAGCGCACAGCGTCATTGGTTGCTATGACGCTGCGCGCTTCATGCCGCCGATGCACTACAGTATACACTCGTATAGATCATACGAGTGTATTATTATAGTGCAGCAGCGGCATGAAGCGCAAACCAATGACGCCGTGCGCTCCTGCTCTCAGCAGGATGCCAGGCCGGGATACCACGGACCGCTCACGGCCATGTTCCACGGCCGTGTGCATTCGGCCCAAGTCTACTTTCACACTCGCGTTTTGGCTTTCCGTTTGTGAGATATGTTCAGGGCTCTCACAAGCGGTCCAAAACGAATCAGTTTGCATTCTAATGCAATCTGAATGGAAAAGGATCCGCTCAGAATGCATCAGTTTGCATACGTTCAGTCTCCATTCCGCTTTGGAGACGGACACCAAAACTCTGCTTGCAGCGTTTTGGTGTCCGTCTGATGAAACTGAGCCAAACGGATCCGTCCTGACACACAATGTAAGTCAATGGGGACGGATCTGTTTTCACTGACACAATCTGGCACAATAGAAAACGGATCCATCCTCCATTGACTTTCAATGGTGTTCTAGACGGATCCGTCTTGGCAATGTTAAAGATAATACAAACGGATCCGTTCTGAACAATGGTCTGCATTATCTGTATTATCTGAACGGATCCGTCCATGACTGATCCGCACAAAACGCAAGTGTGAAAGTAGCCTTACTTAATAAGCGTAGAATTAGCACCAGAATACTTTTTTGTACTTTATTTGGTTTGCAGAGTGCTGTTGCATTGTATTTTTTTTAATCCCTTTTAACAGCTTCCCTCTGCAGCTGCTAGTGGTCTCTTGCAGTTTAGTCACTGGGAGTCTCTATGTTACCAACCCAAACATGTCATTTGTGAACAACCAACATCTTCCTTTTCAAATAGCCATTCAACAGACATTTTTCCGGCTCTTTAACTCCCCAGCAGTCCAACCCATATGGGGAAACACACAAAAACTGTCTAAACATGTTAACCTTCCAAATATAGGTCAGAACATAACACAAACGTAGACATCCCCTCTTTTTCATGAGTGCTGTCCATGACAATACTGTTCTCTGGTGTATAGGCCAACCAGGCTTGGTTATCTTTAGAGATAATTTTATTTTTTTATTCGATTTGGCCAGTTCACCAAATTAAATATTTTTTTTTTGGTTCGATCCTACATAGGATGTCTCTATAGTAGTTCAGTTTGTCCTCCCTCTCAGCGGGTGTAAAAAAGCCCCCCCATTGCGGACCGGTAGCGAGGGTCCAACAAGGTGGAGAGCCAGAAGTCATCCCTCTGTCGAATGGCGACAATTCGGCTGTCACTACGCAAGCGAGCATGCATCGGGCTATTTGTGCAAGTGACTCGGAGGGACTCCCTGCCTCCATCTCCACTGCATACTACCACGGTGTGTCTGGGTCCTCTCCCTCATCTTCCTCATCGCCCTGTAGCTCCTCTGGCTGCTCCTGCTCCTCCTCTCCTGTCACTAGAGAAACCACCCATTTCGCTACACATTGCTTCTGCTCCAATGTCCTCCAGTTCAGCCTCCACAGGGCTCATGTGGCCATGAGATGTAGGCGCCACGTCTCCAGTCCCCTGACCAGTCAGATTTACTGGCATCTGTTCCAGGACATGAAGCAGTGGAATGACATTGTTCATCCCGTAGTCCTGGCGACTGACAACTAACGTGGCCTCCTCAAAGGGCCTGAGCAAACTGCAGGTGTCACGCATGAGCTGCCACTGGCTGACATCGAAGTTACACAGGGGAGTTCTCCTGTCCGCTTGGATCATCAAGAAATAGTTTATGGCCTTTCTCTGTTTGTATAGTCGGTCCAACATATGGAGGGTGGAATTCCAACGGGTAGAAACATCGCATATCAGCCTATGTTGGGGGATGCCGTTCTGCCGGTGCAGCTCAAGGAGGGTGTGCTTTGTGGTGTACGAGTGGCTGAAGTGCATGCAAAGTTTCCTGGCCATTTTTAAGATGTCTTGCAGATGGGTGGAAGACTACAGGAACCGTCTGACAAACAGATTGAACACGTGTGCCATGCAGGGCGCATGGTTCAGCCCTCCTTGATGCAGCGCCAACACCATGTTCTTCCCGTTGTCGGTCACCATGGTTCCAATTTTCAGTTGTCGAGGGGAAAGCCAGGATTCTATTTCTTGATGAAGGACAAGGAGCAGTTCCTCCCCTGTGTAACTCCGTTTGCCCAGGCAAACGAGGTGCAGGACAGCGTCACACTGCCATGCCCTGCACATTTGGTATGCTGGAGGGGAGCTGTGAATTGTCCCTGCAGTGGAGGCTGAGGACACGGTGGAGAATAAGGAGGCAGAGGTGGACATTGTTGCAGGACCAACGGCGTGAGAAGGTGAAGGCGGAAGCAGCGTGACCTGACCAAGTTTCTGGTGTGGCTATTCAGGAACCACATTCACCCAGTGGGCTGTAAAGGCATGTATTTTTCCTGACCGAAGTTACAGCTCCACACGTCGGTGCTGCCGTGCACTTTGGCAGACACCAACAGGCTCAAGGACTGGCCTACCTTCTGTTCTACATGTGCGTGCAGGGCTGGTACTGCCTGTTTGGCAAAGTAATGACGGCTTGGGACTCTTCACCTTGACTCGGCACAAGCCATCAGTTCTCTGAAAGGTGCAGAGTCCACTACTTGGGGACTGCAGCACCAGCAACTTGGCCAGAAGCACGTTCAGCTTCTGCGTCGTTGGATGAGTGCACGTGTACTGTTGTCTCTTGGCAATCGCTTCGGTGATTGATTGCTGACGGAATGAGTGACGAGGAGTAGGAGGACGAGGAGCAGGAGCATCAGAACCCGTAGATGATGGAAAGGACAGAAAGCTCCCTTCAGTTGAGGTGGTGGAGCCTTGACTGCCTGAAATCGGCTGCGTGCCACTGGGTGATGCAGTGATTGCTGCTGCAGGCTGGACCACCACATCAGAGCCACGGTTCTCCAAGGGCACTTTATGGTGGTGCTGCATATGTTGATGCAGGGCCTTGGTGCCAACAGTGGCACCCTGGCCACGCTTCACCTTCTGCACACAGATTCTACATATGGCCATGTTCACCTGCTCCGGCAGCTTAACAAAAAACTGCCACACTGCTGAGTAGGTGATTTTACCCCCAACACTATGCACTGACTGACTGCTACCGCCGCTGCCTCTGTGAACCCTTGTGTGAGATTGAGAAACAGCTCTCCTTGTCTGAACACTGTTGGTTTGTGAATTAAATTAAATGTTCTGGACTGACGTTCTGCTGTTTGGCCACAAGAGGGCGCTGTTTTCTAGGCACAGCTGGCTGAATGCATATATATTTCCATACTCATGAGAGGTGTGGTTTTGCAGTTGATGAAGTACACATCAGCCATCTTAAGGAGCAGAGACTGTTCGTGTTTATACAGGCCCCAAACTGTGGAGTACAGGCCCCAAACATTAGGCATTCGCCGGACAGAAAAGAACAAGTGATTATGTGGCTGGTGGTATATTAGGCGGTCAGTGGATAACAATTTTACTGCAGGCCAGTGGAGTACAGGCCCCAAACATTAGGCATTCACCTGACCGAAAAGAACAAGTGATTATGTGGCTGGAGGTATATTAGACGGTCAGAGGATAACAATTTTACTGTAGGCCAGTACAGGCCCCAAAAATTAGGCATTCACCTGACAAAAAAGAACTAGTGATTATGTGTCTGGAGGTACATTCGGCGGTCACTGGATAAAAATTTTACTGTAGGCAACTGGAGTAGAGGCCCCAAAATTAGGCATTCACCTGACAGAAAAGCCCTTTTATGCCGCTGTATATACATAAGACAAGGACCATTCTTTGTTTTGAGTGGTGGCGAATATGTGTGGGCTGGCATGAGGAAATTCAATTACACGTGGTCCATGCCTCATTCATTTTTAGAAATGTGAGGTAGTCCACACTGTCATGAGCTAGGTCACGATCCCCCCTGCTGCACTGAACCCGACAAGACACTCGACGAGGGGCAAGCCAAGAGTTCTATGGCAAATTGTGCCAGCTCTGGCCACAGGTCAAGCCTACACACCCAGTAGTCCAGGGGTTCCTTGCTTCTCAGAGCATCCACATCGGCCATTAACCCGATGTAGTCGGACACCTGTCAGTCTAGGCCTTCCCTGAGGCTGGATTCGGAGGAATGGGTTGGCTGCAAGAATGATCTCATATGCAAAGTGACCAACACATCTTCAAACCACCCTCTTTTTGCAGGCACGGTAGGATTGGTACCCGCACCTGTTTCGCTGTGGGTGGAAATTCCTCTGCCAGAGCCCGCAACAGCAGAATGCAGCATCTCTCACAGCAAGGCCTGGAAATACTGCATTCTGCCAGCCCTCTGAGATGCTGGTAACATGTCTGCCATTTTGTGTTTGTACCGGGGGTCTAAGTACATTGCCACTGGTCCTTGCCCTTTATGCTTTTTATACGGGAGTCCCTCTTCAAACACTGGAGCATGCAGGCCCTCATTTGCACTAAATTAGAAGCAGTGGAGCGCTCTGGCTCCTGCTCATCTCCCAGCAGAATGTCGTCCTTGGTCTCCTCCCCCAGCCATGGACAACACCAGGGATCCCCAAAAAGTTTTAAGTCCCCCTCAAAGCCTGCTCTTCTTGCTCCTCCTCCTCCTCCTCCCTCCAGCCACCATCCTCCTCTGACTCCTCTTCAGACTCCTCCTAACTTTTCTCAGATGGAGTAGCCCCCTCTGGGAATTCATTCAGCATTGCAACTTCCTCATGTTCCAGCTCCTGCTCCTCGACGGCTTGATCAATGACATGACGCAATGCACACTCCAGAAAGAAGGCGTAAGGTACAATGTCACTAATGGCGCCCTGGCTGCAACTGACCAGTTTGGTGATCTCATCAAATGGCCGCAGAAGTCTGCATGCGTCGCGCATGAGCAGCCACTGGCACGGTGAAAAGAAACCAAGCTCTCCAGAACCTGTCCTGCTGCAGAGTTCATACAGGTAGTTGTTAACAGCACTTTTCTGCTGGAGCAGCCTATCAAGCATATACAAGGTGGAGTTCCAGCGCGTCGGGCTGTCACAAATCAGACTTCTGACGGGCAGGTGGTGTCTCCGCTGAACGTCAGCAAGGCGAGCCATGGCCGTGTAAGATCTTCTAAAATGGCCAGAGATTTGCCTGGCCTGCCACAAGACGTCCTGGACCCCGGGGTATTTGGCAACAAATCGCTGCTCGACTAAGTTCAGGACATGTACCATGCACGGCACGTGTGTCATTTCGCCCTGTTTCAGCGCGCTCAGCAGATTGGCACCGTTGTCGCACACCACTTTACCAACTGTCAAATTAAGTGGGGTTAGCCACTGATCGGCCTGTGACCGCAGAGCTGAAAGGAATGCAGGACTGGTGTGGCACAACTGCTGGACAATACAAATGCACTATGATATACTTTCTGTGTTAGAAAGTATATTATAGGTATAACCCCCCCCCTTAATAATTTTTTTTGGGGGGCAACAGGTATATCACACCAGTTGCAATTAGTTATTCCAATAGCGTTTGTCCCTCTATATAGCTGCGGTATCGCAGCAGAACCGCACACAACTGCTGCAAAATACCAATGCACTATAATATTGTCACGCCTCGGTGTTGTGCGCTGTAACACGTTTGCAGTACATGACAGTTGCCAGGGGCAACACGTGGTTGTCTACTGCATATGTGCTCTTTTGCTCCCCTTCTCCTGGTTCCTCCTCTGTTTGGTGCTGGAGGGGTTTAATTCCTTGCTTGGTGTGGTCACTAGGTGCTTCTTATACCTATGGCTTAAGGCCAGGAGTCAGTTGTACTCCAGCCTTGGTGTGTGCTGGAGTTATGCTCCTTGTCTGGTTGTTCCATCTTCCAGTGTTAGGGCCACCTAGTGGGACATCGATGTCTCCAGCGATGTCTTCCTTATGTCTTCTTCATTTTCCCTACCTTACCTGTTGTTATATTTGGTGTGGGTGTATGTTCTGGGGTTGTTGTACGTCTGGTCAGTGTTTGGTGTATTCTGTTTGGCATGGATGCTAGATATTCCCATTTGTCTGTTGTGGCCTCCGGAAGGGGGTCTCATGGTTTCCCGGAGGGGTGAACCAAATATCAAGTCTGTGAGCTGTTGCTGGAGTGCTGGTTCCTGTGTATGTCAGTACGTACTGCATCCGTTTGGTGTTTGGATTGCAGTACGTGTGTACGAGTTCCAGTTTACCTTGGTGTGGTCTTCTGTTGTGCCGTCCAGCAGCTGCGGTAGGTAAGTTACCATGCCATTCTTGGTTCAGTGGTTATCCCCGCCACTGGATACTTACCTGCCGTTCCACTTGGCTTCTGCAGCGTACTCAAGTTGTGTGTAGAAATGTGTTCCTGGGTGTAGTAGTGCAATAAACACTAACCTGAGACGGCTGACTCTCTGCATAGGCAGGTGATGGTAGGAAAATGTTTGTGACGCCAGTGCCAATTAAACGGTGGCACGCCGTTTGCTGATAGCAGGAATAACTGAGGAACACCGTGATGTTAAAACAAAACTCCAACTTTAGTAGTTTCCATATAGAGACATTAACGGAAGCACAGTTCCTTTGCATACAGTTGATTTTTCAATACGGTTGATGCAGGCAATACAGATTAAGCAAGGTGACTTCAGAGGGTGAAACACAGGACTTGCAGTACAGGAGCTTGCACTCTATCTCTGACTGATCCTGGAACATAGCAAATCTTCTCCAAGGCCCAATACCTTAACTCTGGCGTATATCCTTGGTTTTAGCTTCATAAAGTACCTCCTCTGTTATCCTGAGTACCTCTTGCTTCTCTGGATTTTGCCTCTGTCTCTCTCCCTCTTTCCTCAGACTCTAGAAGCTTCTGAACGGTGGTCTTCCTGCTTCTGCATATATATATATTCAGGAGGGGAACCTTCTACTTGGATTCGGAACCCGGTTACAGGGACTGCAATACCCTCTCCTGGTCCGCAGGCTTCAGGCCTGGACTTGTCTCTGACATAGTCTAAGCTCCAGCTTCAGACTGCAGGCTGCAGCTTTAGACAGACACTTAGACTAGACTCCCTTTCACTTCCCTGACTGGGCCTTATATAAACTAGGGCTCTCTAGCTCCCTCTAGTGATTAGAAGCTGGAATGACACCCCTAGCAGGCCTGTACATGCAAGTATAATAGTAACAGGGAAATACATAACATTACATTACATGACAATTTATAAAGAGGACATATACCAACTTCCCCATAAATAAGGGGGGACGACAGCACACCAAGTGACACTTTTGTAGTGACGGGCATTACAGTCCCCGTACACTACACTTCCTTTCCTTGCTATTAGGCCTGCAGAGACTCCTGCTCTTCCGTGTCTTGGAAGAACAGGTTGTCTCTCCCCTGCTTCTATGTGAGGGATTATCAGGGCGACTCAGGGTCCTAGGTATCCTGAGTATGAGCCGTCCTACCATCCAGGTCCGCTCATATGGTGAGGAGTTAGGGCGAGGATTAGGGACGCTTTAGGAGGTGACCTGATCTCGGCATCCTGGCCTAGCTGCTTCCCCGCATACCCCTTTACTATACAGTGGGGGGTTTCCCCCACTCCCCACCGTGACAAATATACTTTCTATGTAATAAAGTATATTATAAGTATATCAAACCCCTCAGTATATCACACCTATCGATAGCAGTCCTTAAAAAGACTTTTGTGGCCCTATTAGCTAGCGTTTCGTGTCCCTAACAGTCTGTCCCTGCTCCACAAAGCAACCTCTCCCTACACTGGCAAAACACAGAATGTAAAATGGCTGCCAGATTGGGTTCTGTTATAGGGTGGGGGTGTGTCCATGTGCTGAAACTTCTCAATTGGCTGTCCTGTCCCACCTGATGGATGTGTCATGGGTCAAAGTTCGGCGCAATGCAAAAGAATATGGCGCATGCGAACATCGCCATATGTTCTCATGTTCGGCGAATCGCGAACAAGCAAAGTTCGCCGCAAAATGACTGACGGGCAAACCGCAAGGCCATCTCTACTGTCTGCACATCACTGATGTTCTCCTCAACCGTCTCTGGGTCAGGAGCCTCACCGCTCACAACACCAGCTCCCACGCCACCGTCCTCATCACTACTTTCCCGCCTAGTGGAGGAATCGGTGGATGTTTCCTCCACATCTTGGCTTGCCAGTAGCTGCTGACTGTCTTCTAGTAGCTCGTCCTCACTGTATAGTGAAGCTGAGCCAACAGCATAAAATACTTCTCTGGCTCAGGGAACAGAATAGGACAGAGGCAGGTTGAAGACAGGTGAGGGCACAGGGCCTGCTTCCAGGCCATGCCAACTAAGGGTTGTGTCTGACGAACCCACCGACTCTTGGCTGAGGGTGTCTGATGTCACTTGCGACAAAGTCGAAGATCGAGTCAACCATTCAAGAGCCGCTGGGTTGCTGGTCAAGATACAACCGCTAGCTGACACTGGGAGCTCAGGCCTCTCAAAGTGACCCCTGCCACAGCCACTTACTCTGCTGTGACCTCTGCCTGCGCCAGAAACATTTAGGCGTCTGACACTCCCCTGTGCAGGGCCTGGCACTTCTCTGTCTGACATACTGTTATATCAAATAAATAAATAAAAAGGAAATAAAAACACCCCAAAAAAGTCTGTAATTTTCTCACTTCACCACACAATGGCTAATAAGCCCTTTTTCCCCCCACTAAGGCTACTTTCAGACTAGCGTTCAGAGAGGATCCGTCTGGTGTCTGCACAGACGGATCCTCTCTTATAATGCAGACGTTTGGATCCGTTCAGAACGGATCCGTCTGCATTATAGTTTAGAAAAAATTCTAAGTCTGACAGTTGTTCAGACGGATCCGTCCAGACTTTACATTGAAAGTCAATGGGGGACGGATCCGTTTGAAAATTGAGCCATATGGTGTCAACTTCAAACGGATCCGTCCCCATTGACTTACATTGTAAGTCTGGACGGATCCGTTTCCCTCCGCACGGCCAGGCGGACACCCGAACGCTGCAAGCAGCGTTCGGGTGTCCGCCTGCTGAGCGGAGGCTGAACGCTGCCAGACTGATGCATTCTGAGCGGATCCGCGTCCACTCAGAATGCATTGGTAGCTGGACGGATGCGTTCGGGGCCGCTTGTGAGATCCTTCAAACGGAGCTCACAAGCGGAGCCTCGACGCTACTGTGAATGTAGCCTAATACACACAAAAAAGGGCTTTAAAACATATAACTGCACCGCTGACCGGCAAATATATTTTTATTTTGCCACGATTACACAACAAAAAATTTCTTTAGAACATATAACTGCACCGCTGAACAGCAAATAGGCCCTTATTTTTTTCTACACCACAGAAGGCTTTAGAACATAACTGCACCGCTGAATGGCAAATACAGATGGAGTAGAGTTAACACTCCTGTTTTCTGAGATTTCTGAGTCGTGTTATCTAATCTAAGCAAACACCTTCAATTGCTTTTCAATGGCTTTTGTCTCAATATAACGCGATGAGTTAAGAAATTTGAGTTAAGAGCTGGAGTGCTAAACCTGCTCCATCTGTATATTATTATTTTGCCACTAATACATGACAAAAGGGGCTTTAGAACATATAACTGCACCGCTGAATGGCAAATGTATTTTTATTTTGCCACTAATACACAACAAAAAGGGCTTTAGAACATATAACTGCACCGCTGAACAACAAATGTATTTTTATTTTGCCACTAATATACGACAAAAAGGGCTTTTGAACATATAACTGCACCGCTGAACAACAAATATATATATTTTTTTGCCACTAATGCATGACAAAATGGGCTTTAGAACATATAACTGCACTGCTGAACGGCAAATATATTTTGCTTTTGCCACTAATTCTCAACAAAAAGGGCTGTAATTTTCGCACTTCACCACTCAACGGCTAATAAGGCCTTTTTTCCCCACTAATAGAAGCCAAAAAATGCTTTAGAACATAAAAATGCACCGCACAAGGTCAAATAAGACGTAGAAGTATTTCCTTGTAATAAACCCTGTTAATGGCTGTATCAAACGGCACTTACACCCCAATAACAAGAACGGTTTGCTGGAATTACAGAGCTGTATAATGCCAATTTGGGTCCCCTCGTCAGTGCAGCAAAGTGTACTAGGATTGTTCCTATTATCCAGGCTGTAACCTCCCCTACTGAACGCTGTTCAACATAAATGCTGTGGAATTATTCCTCCCTATCCTTTCCCTACACCTTGAATAATCTTTCCCTGCACTTGTAAATAGTTTTTTTTAGCATAATAAAGTTTTTCCTAGCACTGTCCCTAGTGCCTGCTGATGTCTGTCCCTGCACTAAGTACACTGGAAAATGGCAGAATCCAAGATGGCTGAGGCTATTTATAGGGCTGTGACATCACAGGTATGGCTGTCTGCTGATTGGCTGCATGCATGGCATTATGGGTGATCCCGCCTTCCCAGAGTTCCTTGCTCCATGTCCTCACACATGCAGCAGCAATTTTAGGAAAAAATTTGATTCGTTACCCCCGAAGCGTGAGGAACTGCAAACCGTTGGCCATCTGAACCTTGGCTGCAGCAAATATGAGCACACCCTAGCCACCAGTTGCACAGTAACACATATTAATGACAAACTGACAAGAACACTCAGATGATAGTCTGGCAGGTCACAGTCTCTCCACCCTGCTGTCGGTCATGATCTTGGAGCTGAAGTGCCACACATACTGTAGTTCCTGCCCCGGCAGGAGCCTCAGTGCCAGTCACCTGGCTCATTACTGCCCCTTTTGGGTTCTTCAAAGGCCAATTCCCATGATGAGATAGGTGGCAAAGCAGGCCTCCATATTGTCCAGCACTCTGCTGGGCAAGACAAATCTTTTGCCCATATGGCCATGGTCACTCCAGCTACCCAGACTGCTTTAACCCCCTCCATGAGAGTGAATTCCACTCTTTCATCTGGTTCCATTTTACAAGGACCGATTAACATAAAATTCTTGCCAGTTCCCATCCATCTTGATGAAGCCATAGCCCTTTTTCTCCTGACGTTGTGCTCTTCTCGCTTTTTGACCAAAGAGGCATCTTGGGCATCAATAATCTCTTGGCGGTAATGCTCTATCTACCTTCTCTCTTCCTCAGCCTCCTTCTTTAAGTCTTGCAGTTCCTGGAAGCTGTGGCTTGTAGATTTGGAGTTGTTGATTTTAAAACCATAAGCTGGGCATATAGTTGCTTTCCCACTCTGTGTTTTAATTTAATTTGAGATGGAGATCCTTGTTACCCTCCCTCATCTTGCCAGCTTAAATTTCTTTGCTCTTAATTTTTTTGTCTTACCAAAAATAATTTCTTTGGGCTTCAGCTTTACTCCTTATCTCCTTGTTTTCTGCAACCTCTGCATGTGTTGGCATATTCATTGGTCTCACGTTCACATTGACACATTGGCCCAAAAGCTCCTCTTCCAGCTGCCAAATATTGGCTCTGCCTAGTCCTCTTGACTGATTCACCAGGTACAACCCCTCCAGGGCAACAGCACCCTCCAGTTCAGCAGTAATTTTGCCAACACAATAGGGGATGGGGGTGTTGTAATGCATCATGACTGGTTTCTAATGTCAGTTTTACTAGCAAAGCCAATCGGCATAAAAAGAACCATAATTATTAAAGGGATTTTCTAGGACTCTGATATTGATGACCTATGCTCAGATAGTTAAAGGTGATGTCACAAATGTTTCGATACAAACCGTTTTAGGTGCCATTTTTGTGTTGAGTATGGGAAGTTTTTAGCATTTTTGGGATTCTTTAAAAAAAAATCAGCATGCTCAAGATATTTTTTTCATTAGCGTTGTAAGCATTCAATTGGTGAGGTCATAGATGGCAGGTATGTGTCACTGAGGCTGCTACTCTCAGTGATGTAAATCCCGGAGGTAAGTTGCGACCAGTGATGTTATATCACTGAGTTTGTGGTAGCTGGAGTTTGCCTCCGGGATTTAGGAGTGATTGAAGAGTTTGGGTGGGAAGGTCACTCCCATACTCCATCTCGGATGTTACCACCTCACACAGGTGGTAAGTAGGGTTGAGCAAACCGAACTGTAAAGTTTGGGTTCGTACCGAACTTTAGGATTTTTGAACCCCGGACCCAAACCCGAACTTTTCAGTAAAAGTTTGGGTTCGAGTTCTGTGTTCGGCGAGTTAATAGCGCTTTTTGAAAGGCTGCAGAGCAGCCAATCAACAAACGTTTTACTCTTGTGCCCTTAGAAGCCATCACAGCCATGCCTACTAATGGCATGGCTGTGATTGGCCAGTGCAGGATGTGATCCAGCCTCTATATAAGCTGGAGTCACGTAGTGCTGCACGTCACTCTGCTCTGATTAGTGTAGGGATAGGATGCTGTTGCTGTGAGGGAGAGAATAGGAAAGAATCTTTAATCTGAAGTGCTTGTTAACTCAGCGAACTACATAGATTTTGTTTTGTGTGTGCAGCGCACAATCTTTTTACCCTGCCCTGAGCCCAGTGACACAGAAAAAGAACTTTTATACGTCTGTTAGTTAGGTGGGCGGCGGCGGCCATTTTATGCAGGCTCAGTGCACCAGCACAGCATATGTGCATTTGTGACATTCAAATACAAGCTTGAAATACTGCAATAATAATCTGGGTTTAAAAAAACACCTATTTTTGGCAATATCCTACATCTGGTGCGTTTGCAGCATTTGTCAGTGTGAAATACAAGCTTGCAATACTTCAATCATTTTTTGGGTTTAAAAAAAATGACCCATTTTTTTGCAAGACCCTACATCTGGGGTCTTTAAAGCATTTGTCAGTGGGAAAGACAGGCTTGCAATACTTCAATAATTTTCTGGGTTTAAAAAAAACACCCATTTTGGGCCAAATACTAAATTTGCGGCCTTGGCTGCATCTGTCAGTGTGAGATACGAGCTTGAAATACTGCAATAATATTCTAGGTTTTAAAAAACACCCATTTTTGGCAATACCCTAAATCTGGTGCCTTTGCAGCATCTGTCAGTGTGAAAGACAAGCTTGAAATACTTCAATAATTTTCTGGGTTTAAAAAAACACCCATTTTGGGCAATACCCTACATCTGGGGCCTATGCTGCATTTGTTAGTGTGACATACAAGCTAGAAATACTGCAATAATATTCTTGGTTAAAAAAACACCCAATTTGGGCGAAATACTAAATTTGCGGCCTTTGCTGCATCTGTCAGTGTGAAATACACGCGTTAGATACTGGTGTTCTATTCTATTATTAAAAAAGCACCCATTTTGGGCCAAATACAAAATTTGTGGCCTTGGCTGCATCTGTCAGTGTGAGATACAAGCTTGAAATACTGCAATAATATTCTGGGTTTAAAAAAACACCTATTTTTGGCAATACCCTACATCTGGGGCCTATGCTGCATTTGTTAGTGTGACATACAAGCTAGAAATACTGCAATAATATTCTTGGTTAAAAAAAACACCCAATTTGGGCAAAATACTAAATTTGCGGCCTTTGCTGCATCTGTCAGTGTGAAATACACGCGTTAGATACTGGTGTTCTATTCTATTATTAAAAAAGCACCCATTTTGGGCCAAATACAAAATTTGTGGCCTTGGCTGCATCTGTCAGTGTGAGATACAAGCTTGAAATACTGCAATAATATTCTGGGTTTAAAAAAACACCCATTTTTGTCAATATCTTACATCTGGGGACTATACTGCATTTGTTAGTGTGTAATGCAAGCTAGAAATACTGCAATAATATTCTGGGTTTAAAAAAACACCCATTTTTGTCAATACCCTACATCTGGTGCCTTTGCAGCATTTGTCAGAGTGAAAGACAAGCTTGCAATACTTCAATAATTTGCTGGGTTTAAAAAAAAAACACCCATAAATTTGCGTCCTTGGCTGCATCTGTCAGTGTGAAATACATGCGTTAGATACTCGTGTTCTATTCTGTTATTTAAAAAAAACACCCATTTTGGGCAAAATACTAAATTTGCAGCCTTTGCTGCATCTGTAAGTGTGAAATACACACGTTAGATACTGGTGTTTTATTCTGTTATTAAAAAAACACCCATTTTGGGCAAAATACTAAATTCAGCGTTATTTGGTCGGGCCTAAAACGGCTCTATGAATTGTAAGGCCAGAACAAGTACAGGCGATAGTAGATTGGGTGGCTGACAGTGCCTCCAGTTCCTTTACATTGTCTCCCACCCAGTCTCCTGATAAAAGATCAGAGTTGGCACCTGCAGCCCATGTCCATCAGTCCTTCACCTCACCCTCTTGCAAATCAGCCAAGCAGTCTGAGCCCCAAGTCATGGAGAAGTCTCTTCTGATTTTTGATGACTCTGCTAGCAGGGTTTCCCAGGGCCATCCACATAGCCCTGCTCCAGAAGTGGAAGAGATTGAGTGCACCGATGCCCAACCACTTATGTTTCAGGATGAGTACATGGGAGGACCACCGCAGCACGTCTCGGATGATGACTGTGCTGTTCCTTTCATATTGAATTTCTGCACTGTATTATTTCTTGTTTTACCTATGTTGTTTAAGTCTATTGTTCTCTGCTGCCATCTGCTGGCCGGAATTTGTATGCTGCACGCCTCGTTCGTTGTCTATAAAGTTTTATCTCTGGGCGTGGTTTTAGCAGCCTTGGGCCTGGTCACTTCCTGTAGCCTTTTTCAGTGCTGCATTCCTTTGTGACTGGAGACACACACCTCGGCTTGTGAAGGCATCAGTTTTTGACCAGCAGTTGCCTCAGCAGTTAGCCTCAGAAAAGACATCCACATGACAGCATCTACTGCATTCCTGTATTGCATCACTGTATGTCACTGCTCTGGATCAAATAAACCCACGTTTGATTGCATCCTCATGTCTACGTCTGGATCCATCTAACCTGAGCATCTGCCGGTCCGGTCTGCTCCACTGCTTGGATACGAAGGTAGGCCAGTCACAAAGTCATTATCAGTTACACCTTCATTCGCCTTCATGTGGGGACAGAACAGTCAAAAACTGCCTTAAAGCCTAATACCCCAGTCAATATCCGTCTGAATGTCCAATGCCCGGCTGCAGGTTCCCTCAGAGCCCAGTGCCACACTCAGGAACCTCCCCTGCAACAGGCCGACTCGCAGCAAATCTGCCCGGCAACAGTGCATGTCCCATAAGCCTAAGGGGAAGCACGGCGTGTCCGCAGTAGATATACTCTCGCCTGGAAGTCCTCCACCACTCGCCAAGCCACTTTCCACATCCTATATTAACCCTTGCTCGCATGATATAAGAACTGTTCACGCACGCGGGGCCTCGCTCAAACCCAAACCCCGCAATTCACTAAAAGGACTTTGGGAAACTCATCGGGGTGCCTCATCTGAGCCGCACTGCAATTTTCAGCCCCCAATTCAAAAGTTCGATTTCTTAAAGAGACAGCGCACCTTAAATCAAAATGGCCGAAAAGGACCTCGTACAGTTCCCTAGTGATGAAACAAAGCAAATGCTACCTGATACTGATCATTATGAAGAGCTGGAGGTAGAACCCACACTTCCAGCAGACCAAGTCACGCGACCAAGGCGCTCTCTCAAACCAACAATAAAGATCACAGAAAATTATCACACCAGGAAAGATGAGCTATGTGACGACCTGGAAGATCTATGGGAGCGAGTTTCCTCCCTCATATCAGGACTTAAGTCCTCCTCAGGCGATGCCACCAGTTTACAAGTTGCTGTCGGGCGGCTGAACGCAGCCCATGAAAAATACAAGAGACTGTCCACAAGGTATATAACCTTTCTAAAAGACTCTAATATAGAAGAAGCCCCGTCAGAATTGTGCAAGGCAGAATCAATAGACAGACAAAGAGGCGCCATGGTGCTGGACGCTAAAGATAAAGTGGAACTCCGCATCTCTCATTTGCAAGAAACTAGATCACACAGATCGCATTCATCCAAACATTCCTCGCGGTCCTATAGATCATCATGCTCTAGAAGCTCCACCCTGAGCGACAGATTACTAGAGGCCCGCATAAATGCAGAGCAATCCAAAGTGAGGCGTTCCTTCACCGAAAAAGAAGTCCTTGCGAGGGCAGAAGCAGAAGCCAAGAGGGCAGAAGCAGAGGCTCGAATGAAGATCCTTGAATCAGAGAGGGAAGAGGAAATTGCATTAGCAAAAGTAAGACTACTTGAGCAAGCATTGAGCCAAGGCCTTGATTCAGTCTGCTTGCCACCAGAGGAGATAGACGATCCAGTTGACCGCACCAGCGACTATGTACTGAAACAGTTATCTGCACCACCCCCAGTGTGCAGTACTGTCCAAGCCAACAACACCGAAACCTCCAAGTCAGCTCTACCCGCAGTGCCAGTGACACCCACAGCACCCGAGCAATCCAATAACAGTCGCCCAGATGCGCCCTCTCAAGGGCAGTTATTACAGCAAGATGGCTACCAGGTGTTTCCTGGCCTACCTCCACAGCTCAAGCAGCAGTCATCAGAATCTACAGAGGCTAGACCACAGCTCAACCCTGCAGCAACATCATTCTACCCGGAAGCATCTCACCCTTTCACGCCACGCAGCCTATACGCCCCAGGGGCATCACAAGTTGTCATGGCAACAAGCAGTGAGAAATCAGATATGTCTGAGTTTGCCAGGTTTATGGTGAGCAGAGAGCTAATTAACACCAGTCTTTCAAAATTTGATGACCGTGCGGAGAGCTACAGAGCCTGGAAGGCAACCTTCAAAGCCGCCATCGCCAACCTCAACCTAACTGCAGAGCAGGAGCTCGACCTCTTGATCAACTGGCTGGGCCCAGGCTCCACAAATCGCATCAAGAGCCTTAGAACTGTCTATGTGGGACAAGCAGAAGCAGGTCTCGCTGCAGCCTGGCAGAGACTCGAACGCACCTTTGGCAGTGCAGAAGCAATAGAGAAGGCACTATTCAGGAGACTGCAGAACGTCCCCAAGATCAGTCTCAAAGATGTCCATAAGCTTCAGGATTTAAGTGATTTGCTCATGGAACTGGAGCTCGCCAAAAGAGACCCTCGTCTGTCCGGGCTGTGCTACCTGGATACAGCCCATGGGGTGAACCCAATTGTCGTGAAGCTACCATACAGCCTGCAAGAGAAGTGGGCGGCATCAGTCTCAAGGTACAAAAGAGTGCATGACATCACTTTTCCCCCATTTATTCATTTCTGCAGATTCATCGATGAACAGTCCCAGATGATGAATGACCCCAGCCTTGACTTCCTGGAGTTCAATACTACAGCTTCAGTGACACCATCATCAAGGTATGAAAGTATTGTGCATAAACACAGAGACTTTAAGAGCAGCGTGAATGTTAGAAAGACTAACCTACCATCATCTGCAGTACCCACTGGTAGACAGTACACTACCTCATCAGGAGACAAGGCCTTTAATCGTGAATGTCCCATTCATAAAAAACCACACTCGCTGAACAAATGCAGAGGATTTAGATCCAAAACCATACAGGAGCGCAAGAAAGTCCTCACCGAGCTTGGGGTATGCTTTAGGTGCTGCGCTTCATTGGAGCACATGGCTAAGGACTGTAAATCCATTATCAAATGTGAGGAATGTCATAGTGATAGACATGCCTCAGCTATGCACCCAACTCCACTCACGAGGGATTCACCTGCTGCCGTCACCACCAGTCCTGCTCCAAGTCATGGCGGGGAGAACCAGAACCACGCTAACACAGCCACTGCTGTTTCCTGCTCATGCTTGGACGTATGTGGGGAGGGCCAGAGTGAGAAATGTTGTGCCCGCATATGCCTAATCAAGGTCTACCCGGAGGGGCTATCAGAAAAGGCAGTAAAAATGTATGCCATCATTGACGACCAAAGCAACCGCTCCCTAGCAGGACCTAAATTCTTTGAAGCCTTTGGAATAAAGGGACCGTCAGAACCCTACATCTTAAACACCTGCTCGGGTCGCATAGAGACTAGCGGCAGGAGGGCACAAGGATTCATTGCTTGTTCCGTCAGTGGAGATACGGAAATACCTCTACCGACGCTGATCGAATGCGATCAAATACCCAACCATAGGGATGAAATTCCTACCCCGGAAGCTGCATTTCACCATCCACACCTAAGGCACCTAGCCAACGTTATCCCACCTATGGACAACAACGCTGAGATTCTACTCCTGCCCGGCAGAGACAATCTAAGGGTACACAAGGTGCGTCAACAGTGTAATGGTCCCGACTATGCACCATATGCCCAGAGACTGGACTTGGGATGGGTAGTCATAGGAAATGTATGCTTGGATCAACCAAAAATCCGCTCTTTCAAAACGTACGTGCGTGGAGATGGAGGCACAACTTGCATTAAGCCTTGCCCTCATCACTATGAGGTGAAAGAGAAGCCTCCAGACCTCATACAACCACCTGACGACATTCCTCCCTTTGCCGACAACTTGGGAAGATTGGTCTTTTATACCAGCAAGGACGATGATAAAGTAGCTTTGTCAGTAGAGGACAGAGAATTTATCAAGATAATGGACAACGAGTTCCTTAAAGACGAAACCAATCACTGGGTTTCTCCATTACCCTTCCGAGCTACCAGGGTGAGACTCCCGAACAATAGGGAACAAGCTCTGTCTAGATTTAACTCTCTTCAGCGTACCATGAACAGTAAGCCTGAGATGAGAGAACACATTGTTGCCTTTATCGACAAAATATTCCGCAACAACCATGCAGAACCAGCTGTCATGGTCTTACCTTCTTGCTGTTCTCCTTCGTTTGACATGTGCTGGCGGCCATCTTGGTTTCTGGGTTTCTTGTAGCCTTCCACCCTGCGGCTCCTCCTTCCCACTGGGAGGAGCTGGATGCCTAGCTCATATATATAGGAGGTCTGTGGCTTCAGTTCCTTGCTTGGTCCCCCTGTGTTCACATGCTTCTAAGACTGCTGCTGCTTCTGGTTCCTGATCCTGGCTTCGTCTGACTACCCTGCTGGTTCCTGATCCTGGCTTCGTCTGACTACCCTGCTGGTTCCTGATCCTGGCTTCGTCTGACTACCCTTCTGGTTCCTGATCCTGGCTTCGTCTGACTACCCTTCTGGTTCCTGATCTCTGGCCTCTCAAAGACTCTGCTTCGGTTTCACCATTCGTTTGGACTTTTGCTTTACAGCTTTATTTTCAATAAAGCCTTCTTATTTTCACTTATCTCTTGTTGTACGTCTGGTTCATGGTTCCGTGACATTAGGACCAAGCCATGAGTTCTGACGGTACAGGGCCATCCTCGCTACCCATGCTGGTTGCCAGACTTGATCAGCAGGATCACCTGTTGGGTTGGTTCGCTGTGGCGTTGCAAACCCTGCTTGAACGCACGGCTCATTTCGCTCCCGTTGCCGATGGGTCGGTTGTCGCTCCTACTGCCGCTCCGGTTGTTGCACCAGAGTCTACCCCGACACCTGTTGTTGCGCCTGCGGTGTTTCGGGGTATGACCGGTTCTGCCCCTCTTCCACAGCGCTTTGGGGGAGAGCCAACTCAGTGCCGAGGTTTCCTTAACCAGGTGGGCATTTATTTCGAGTTGCTGCCACATGCCTTTCCTACTGAGAGATCAAAGGTGGGCTTCTTGATCTCGCTGCTCTCGGACAAGGCCTTGGCCTGGGCCAGCCCTTTATGGGAGAACAACAATCCGGTGGTTGCCGAGTTTTCCGGTTTTGTTGCTTCTCTTCGGAAGGTATTCGATGTGCCGGCTCGTGCTGCCTCTGCCGCGAAGCTCCTTATGTCCATCAGACAGGGTTCACGATCCGTAGCTGAATACGCCATTGAGTTTCGTACCCTGGCAGCAGAGGTGGGCTGGAATAATGAGGCTCTGGTCGCTGCTTTCTCTCATGGTCTCTCGGATGCCTTGAAGGATGAGGTTGCAGCTAAGGACCTACCAGTGGAGCTCGAGTCTCTTATTTCTTTCCTGATTTTGATTGACACCAGACTCAGGGAGAGACCTTCCTTTAAGGAGAGCCTGCGGAGGTCTTCTAACAGATCGGCGCCTACGTTTGTTGTCCCACCCGTGCCTCCCTCTCCTCCCACGCCTCCTGGGGATGACTTGTCTGGGGGTGAACCCATGCAGCTGGGGTTTGCTCGCCTGTCCGAGGGGGAGAGGGTACTCCGGAGACGCGAGGGTCGATGCATGTACTGTGGTCTCGGTGGGCATTTTCGGTTGGCATGTCCGAACCGTCCGGGAAACGCTCGTACCTGAGATCCTGTCGGGGGCAGATCTTGGGTGGAGTCTCCTCGTCCCCGGTTTCCCGTGTTGACAAACCACTGATCACTGTTGTCCTCTCCTGGGTCGGGGGCTCGGTGACGACCCAGGCGTTGGTGGACTCTGGTGCTGGTGGTTTGTTCATTGATAGTGTGTTCGCTGCCGCCAATTCCATTCCTCTGCAGGCTCGAGGTTCCCCACTGGCTCTTGAGGCGATAGACGGCAGACCCCTTCTGTCGTCACACGTGACTCATGAGACCCTTCCAGTGGGGATAGCCATTGGTGCCGTTCACAGAGAGTCGGTCTGCCTCCAGGTTATTTCGTCTCCACACTACTCGGTGGTCTTGGGGTACCCCTGGCTCCAGAAGCATAATCCGACTTTCGATTGGAGATCGGCCGAGATCCTCTCGTGGTCACCGCAGTGTGGGGCTAGTTGCATCCATGGGTCTGTCAAGTTGCTATGTACTTCCTCGGACTCTCTGTTGCCTCCTGAATACGAGGAGTACCGGGATGTATTCGATAAGGTGCGCGCGGTTGCCCTACCTCCGCACCGCCCATACGATTGTGCCATAGAGTTACAACCTGGTGCCGTTCCTCCTCGTGGCAAAGTCTATCCACTGTCGGTAGCGGAGAATGAGGCCATGGAGGAGTACGTGAGGGAGGCGCTTTCACGCGGACACATTCGCAAATCCTCGTCCCCGGCAGGGGCTGGATTTTTCTTTGTGAAAAAGAAGGGCGGTGAGTTGAGGCCTTGCATTGATTACAGGGGTCTCAATCGCATCACGATCAAGAACGCTTACCCGATACCCTTGATTTCCGAGCTGTTCGATCGCCTTAAAGGGGCCACGGTCTTTACCAAACTCGACCTGAGGGCGGCATATAACCTGGTAAGGATCAAGGCGGGCGAAGAGTGGAAGACCGCGTTTAACACCAAGACCGGTCATTATGAATCCTTGGTTATGCCCTTTGGGTTGTGCAATGCGCCCGCAGTCTTTCAGGAATTCATCAACGATGTTTTCCGTGACCTGTTGCAGCAGTGTGTGGTGGTCTATTTGGATGACATCTTGGTATATTCTGAATCCATGGAGGCCCACATTCTGGATGTCAGACGAGTGTTGCAACGGTTACGAGAGAACAAGCTGTTCGGTAAGCTTGAGAAATGCGAATTTCACCGATCTCAGCTAACCTTCTTAGGTTACATCATTTCCGCTGAGGGGTTCTCCATGGATCCTGAGAAGGTTTCGGCTGTCTTACAGTGGCCCCAGCCCAGTGGTCTTCGTTCCCTGCAGCGCTTTTTGGGCTTCGCCAATTATTATCGGAAGTTCATCAGGGACTTTTCCATGCTGGCCAAGCCTCTCACGGATCTGACCAGGAAGGGCAGTAATTCCCAGGTCTGGCCGCTCGAGGCCATCCGAGCTTTTGAGGCCCTAAAGTCCGCTTTTGTGTCGGCTCCGATTCTGTCGCATCCCAACCCTGGGTTGCCCTTTGTCCTCGAGGTGGACGCGTCTGAGACGGGAGTAGGCGCCCTTCTGTCTCAGCGTAGAACACCAGAGGGTCCTCTGCTTCCTTGTGGGTTTTACTCCCGGAAACTGTCTTCCGCGGAGTGCAACTATCAGATTGGTGACAGGGAGTTATTGGCCATCGTGCAGGCCCTTAAAGAATGGAGGCACTTGCTCGAGGGTTCGGTGGTTCCGGTTCTCATCCTGACGGACCATAAGAATCTGACCTACCTTTCTGAGGCCAAGAGATTGACACCACGTCAGGCCAGATGGGCTCTGTTCTTGTCACGTTTTAATTACGTGGTCTCCTACCTACCCGGTTCCAAGAACATCAGGGCGGATGCCCTATTACGGCAGTACTCCGAGCTGTCCAGGGAGGAGTCGATTCCGACTTCGGTCATACCTCCGAATCAGATCCTGGCCGCCATTCGCACCAGCCTGACCTCTCCCCTGGGTGAGCAGATTTTGGCGGCTCAATCTGGTGCTCCCTCTGGGAGACCCAACGGCAGATGTTTTGTGCCTGAGGAGTTGCGCACTCGGTTGTTGCGAACCTACCATAACTCCAAGACCGTGGGGCATCCTGGAAAGAATCAGCTGTCCTGGGCTGTTTCACGTCTGTTCTGGTGGCCTTCCCTACATTCCGACATCGCCGCATATGTAGCGGCATGCTCCGTTTGTGCCCAGAGTAAGTCCCCTCGGCACCTTCCGTTGGGCCTTCTGCAACCCATAGCCACCGGGGAGCGCCCATGGTCACACCTGGGGATGGATTTCATTGTGGACCTCCCTGCATCCCGAGGCCATACGGTCATTCTCATGATTGTGGATCGGTTTTCCAAAATGTGCCACTGTGTTCCTCTCAAGAAGTTACCCTCTGCACAAGAGTTGGCCACGATTTTTGCCAGGGAGGTCTTCCGGTTGCACGGTTTGCCCAAGGAGATTGTGTCGGATCGGGGGAGTCAGTTTGTGTCCAGGTTCTGGCGCGCCTTTTGCTCCCAGTTGGGGATTCATCTCTCCTTCTCCTCGGCCTACCACCCTCAGTCCAATGGGGCCGCAGAACGATCCAATCAGGCCTTGGAGCAATTCCTTCGTTGCTATGTCTCCGATCACCAAGACAATTGGGTTGACCTTCTGCCTTGGGCTGAGTTTGCCAGGAACACGGCGGTGAACTCTTCCTCTGGGACGTCTCCCTTCATGGCCAATTATGGGTTCCAACCTGCCGTGTTACCGGAGGTATTCTCTCCCCAGGATATTCCGGCTGTGGAGGATCACCTTTCCGTCCTACGTGCTTCTTGGGTACAGATCCAGAAGTCCCTTGAGGCCTCTGCGCAGCGCCAGAGACTCCAGGCTGATCGCAGACGAGCGCCTGCTCCTTCCTACCAGGTCGGAGACCGTGTATGGTTGTCCACCCGCAACCTCAACCTTCGAGTGCCCACTCCCAAGCTGGCGCCTCGCTTTGTTGGTCCCTTCCGAGTGCTTCGCAGGGTAAACCCGGTAGCCTATGCCCTTGCGCTTCCTCCTGGCATGCGGATCTCTAACGTGTTTCATGTCTCCCTGTTGAAGCCACTGGTGTGTAATCGTTTCACTTCCTCGGTTCCTCGGCCTCGTCCGGTCTGAGTGGGCAATCATGAGGAATATGAGGTGAGCAATATCCTGGACTCATGCCTGGTCCGCGGTCGGGTGCAGTTTTTGGTCCATTGGCGTGGTTATGGTCCAGAGGAGCGTTCCTGGGTTTCCTCCGCAGATGTCCATGCTCCTGCCTTGCTCCGAGCCTTCCACGCACGATTCCCTCAGAAACCGTTTTTTGCTCCGAGGAGGAGGGGCCCTTGAGGGGGAGGTACTGTCATGGTCTTACCTTCTTGCTGTTCTCCTTCGTTTGACATGTGCTGGCGGCCATCTTGGTTTCTGGGTTTCTTGTAGCCTTCCACCCTGCGGCTCCTCCTTCCCACTGGGAGGAGCTGGATGCCTAGCTCATATATATAGGAGGTCTGTGGCTTCAGTTCCTTGCTTGGTCCCCCTGTGTTCACATGCTTCTAAGACTGCTGCTGCTTCTGGTTCCTGATCCTGGCTTCGTCTGACTACCCTGCTGGTTCCTGATCCTGGCTTCGTCTGACTACCCTGCTGGTTCCTGATCCTGGCTTCGTCTGACTACCCTTCTGGTTCCTGATCCTGGCTTCGTCTGACTACCCTTCTGGTTCCTGATCTCTGGCCTCTCAAAGACTCTGCTTCGGTTTCACCATTCGTTTGGACTTTTGCTTTACAGCTTTATTTTCAATAAAGCCTTCTTATTTTCACTTATCTCTTGTTGTACGTCTGGTTCATGGTTCCGTGACACCAGCTCCATCCTTAGGGAAGAACGACGAGTGCTGGTACTTGCCTTTATTTGGAGTGTATCACCCACGGAAACCTAATCAAATTAGGGTTGTTTTCGACTCAAGTGCCAAACATCAAGGTGTATCGCTTAATGATGTCCTTCTCACAGGTCCTAATCTGACGAATAACCTAGTTGGAGTGCTGATGAGGTTCAGAAAAGAGCTCGTTGCCATCACCGCCGACATTGAACAGATGTTCCACTGTTTCGTAGTCAGAGAGGACCACCGGAATTTCCTCAGGTTTCTGTGGTACAAGAATAACGACACCAACGCAGAGATGGCAGAATATCGTATGAGGGTACACGTATTTGGAAACAGGCCTTCACCTGCCGTGGCAACTTATGGCCTTCGGCGCACTGCATTAGAGGGAGAATCCAAGTACGGTAAAGACGCCAGAGACTTTGTAGAAAAGGACTTCTATGTAGACGATGGACTCAAATCACTACCGACTGAAGAAGCGGCTATCGATCTGCTCAAAAGGACTCAAAGTATGTTGTACCAAGCTAAACTTAGACTACACAAAATTGCTTCAAACAGCCTGGCCGTTATGAGGGCCTTCGAATCAGGCGATCATGCACCAGGATTCAAGGACATTAACTTGGGACTGGACAGTCCACCTGTGCAGAGGAGTTTGGGCCTCAGATGGGATCTCTCAGCCGACTCCTTCGGTTTTCAGATAAGTTGTGCAGACAAGCCATTCACAAAACGAGGCGTCCTATCAGTGGTAAACAGCCTATTTGATCCGCTGGGATTTGTAGCGCCCATCACCATACAAGGTAAATCTCTACTGAGACAGTTTTCTGAAACAGTCAAGGATTGGGATACCCCACTTCCCTCCGAGAAAGAGCAAAAATGGGAAGCCTGGAAGCGATCTTTGTGTGCCTTGGATGAGATCCACATCCCGAGATGCTATATTAAAACTTCACTTTCCTCTAGCATAAAGAAAGAACTCCATGTGTTCTCGGACGCCTCCACGGAGGCCATCGCAGCGGTTGCCTATCTGAAAGTCACAGAACCCAACAACCAAAATCACGTTGGATTCGTCTTTGGTAAGGCTAAGTTAGCCCCCAAGCCCGACCATACTATTCCCAGACTGGAACTTTGTGGGACTGTGTTGGCAGTGGAGATTGCTGATTTCATACAACAAGAACTGGGTGTCGACATAGCTGAAGTCCAGTATTACACCGACAGTAAGGTCGTTTTAGGTTACATCCACAATCAGACCAAGCGATTTTATGTGTACGTTAGTAACCGCATAGAGAGAATCAGGAGGTCCTCCAAACCTGAACAATGGCACTACGTACCATCCGAACTTAATCCGGCAGATCATGCCACTAGGCCTATGTCTATAGGTTCCTTTACTAACTCTACTTGGCTTACAGGTCCAGAGTTTCTGCTTGGAGAGGCAGACGAATGTGTACAGGAAGTTTTCAGCATCCAGGATCCGGATAATGATCCAGAAATCCGCACTGAAGTTAGTGCATTAGTCACTGGAACAAAGCAAACTGCCAGCTTCAGTTGTCAGCGCTTTGAACGTTTCTCCAGTTGGATGAGACCCATCGAGAACGTCCCTGATGGGTGAACAGGACTGTATCAAGTTTCGCAGATCTTCTCCATTCCAAGTTGGAAAACAGGACTAAACTATGTTTTGCATTCTAACATGTTTTCTTTTACAGGTTGTTTATATTTTATGGACATTCGTCATAGTGAAATCCCCAAAGTGAATTTCAGACGGGGAGTGTGCTGTTCCTTTCATATTGAATTTCTGCACTGTATTATTTCTTGTTTTACCTATGTTGTTTAAGTCTATTGTTCTCTGCTGCCATCTGCTGGCCGGAATTTGTATGCTGCACGCCTCGTTCGTTGTCTATAAAGTTATCTCTGGGCGTGGTTTTAGCAGCCTTGGGCCTGGTCACTTCCTGTAGCCTTTTTCAGTGCTGCATTCCTTTGTGACTGGAGACACACACCTCGGCTTGTGAAGGCATCAGTTTTTGACCAGCAGTTGCCTCAGCAGTTGCCTCAGCAGTTAGCCTCAGGAAAGACATCCACATGACAGCATCTACTGCATTCCTGTATTGCATCACTGTATGTCACTGCTCTGGATCAAATAAACCCACGTTTGATTGCATCCTCATGTCTACGTCTGGATCCATCTAACCTGAGCATCTGCCGGTCCGGTCTGCTCCACTGCTTGGATACGAAGGTAGGCCAGTCACAAAGTCATTATCAGTTACACCTTCATTCGCCTTCATGTGGGGACAGAACAATGACGAAACACAGGTGCCAACTGCTGTGGCTTTCTGCAGTGTGCAGACCGACAAGGAGGGCAGGGGTGAAGACTGGGTGGAAGATGATGTGGAGGACGATGAGGTCCTCGACCGCACATGGAATCAAGGTCATGTGAGTGACCTGTGTAGTTCAGAGGAAGAGGCGGTGGTCGCACAGAGCCACCAACACAGCAGAAGAGGAAGCAGGGTGCAAAAGCGGAGCGGCCGTCACCTAGACAGTACGCCTGCTACTGCCCAACGCAGCAAGGGACTGAGCACACAAAAGCCAGCTCCAAGGAGTTCCCTGGTTTGGCAATTCTTCAGACAATGTGCCGACGACAAGACACGAGTGGTTTGCACGCTGTGCAATCAGAGTCTGAAGCGAGGCATACACGTTCTCAACCTGAGCACAACCTGCATGACCAGGCATCTAAGTGAAAAGCACGAGCTGCAGTGGAGTAGACACCTCAAAAACAAACCTCTTCTGCTGCAGTCTCGGCCTCTTCATCCACCTCTAGAGTGACAGTGGCACCTGCCACCCCGCAAACAGAGGATCTGCCAGCAACGCCACCACCTGGGTCACCAAGCATCTCCACAATGTCCCACTGAAGCCTTCAGCTCTCCATCTCCCATACACTGGAGAGGAAGAGGAAGTACCCCCTACCCACCCGCGATCCCTAGCCCTGAATGCCAGCATTTCTAAATTACTGGTATTTGAAATGCTGTCATTCCGTCTGGTGGAGACGGATAGTTTTAAAGGCCTTATGGCGGTGGCTGTCCCACAGTACGTCGTGCCCAGCCGCCACTACTTTTCAAGGTAAGCCATCCCTTCCCTGCACAACCAAGTAGGGGTTAAAATCAGGTGTGCACTGCGCAACGCCATCTGTGGCAAGGTGCACCTGACTACGGATACGTGCACCAGTAAGCGCGGTTAGGGCCGTTATATCTCCATAACAGCACACTGGGTAAATGCAGTGGCGGCTGGGCCTGAGGTGGATAGCAGTTTGGCGCATGTCCTTCCACCACTGAGGATTGCAGGGTGCTTCAGTTTGCCTCCTGTTGCTTCCTCCTCCTACTCTCCTTCCTCATCCTCTACCGGCTCCTCATCCGGTCAGCGTAACACCTTCACCACCACCTTCAGCACAGCCAGGGGTAAATGACAGCAGGCAGTTTTAAAACTGATCTTTTTGGGGGGACAAACCACACACCGCGCAGGAGCTGTGGATGGGCCTTGAACAACAGACCGATGAGTGGTTTGTGCCAGTCAGCCTCAAACTCAGCCGGAAGAGGAAATACCCCCTTACCCACCCACGATCCCTGGCCCTGATTGCCAGCATTTCAAAATTACTGGCCTTTGAAATGCTGTCATTCCGTCTGGTGGAGACGAAGAGTTTTGAAAGCCTTATGGCGGTGGCTGTCCCACAGTACGTCGTGTCCAGCCGCCACTACTTTTCCAGGCGAGCCATCCCTTCCCTGCACAACCAAGTGGGGGACAAAATCAGGTGTGCACTGCGCAACGCCATCTGTGGCAAGGTCCGCCTAACTACGGATACGTGGACCAGTAAGCACGGTCAGGGACGTTATATCTCCCTAACAGCACACTGGGTAAATGCAGTGGCGGCTGGGCCTGAGGCGGATAGCAGTTTGGCGCATGTCCTTCCACCACCGAGGATTGCAGGGTGCTTCAACTTGCCTCCTGTTGCTTCTTTTTCCTACTCTGCTTCCTCATCCTCTACCGCCTCCTCATCCGGTCAGCGTAACACCTTCGCCACCAACTTCAGCACAGCCAGGGGTAAACGACAGCAGGCAGTTTTAAAAATTATCTGTTTGGGGGACAAATCCCACACCGCGCAGGAGCTGTGGACGGGCCTTGAACAACAGACCGATGAGTGGTTGGTGCCAGTGAGCCTCAAGCCCGGCCTGGTTGTGTGCAATAACGGACGAAATCTCGTAGCAGCTCTGGGACTAGCCGGCTTGACGCACATACCTTCGAGTACTCCACTAACATGGCCAGTGCTGATAACGCCGTTCTCATCGTTACTATCCCACTTCTATGCCTCCTTGAAAAAACGCTTCTGGCGATGATGGAAGAGGATGTGGCACAGGAGGAGGAGGAGGAAGAGGGATCATTTCATAGGGTTTCTGGCCAGTCATTCACAAGTGGCTCCGAGGGTGGGTTCCTGCACACACAAACGCCAGGTACACAATTGTCCAGCCAGGGCACAGTTCTGGAGGATGATGAGGAGGAGGAGATAGAGGAGGAGGAACCGGGTTCACAGCAGTGTGGCACCCAAATCAGCTCATGGCCATCACTGATACGTGGCTGGGGGGATACAGAGGACACAGACGATACACCTCCCACAGAGGACAGCTTGTCGTTGCCTCTGGGCAGCCTGGCACACATGAGCGATTACATGCTGCAGTGTCTCTGCAACGACCGCCGAGTTGCCCACATTCTAACTTGTGCTGATTACTGGGTGGCCACACTGCTGGATCCCCGTTACAAGGACAACATACCATCCTTAATTCCATCACTGGAGCGTAATCGTAAGATGCGCGAGTACAAGCGCACGCTGGTAGATGCGCTGCTGGTGGCATTCCCACCTGACAGCGGGGCCACAGTGGAAGCACAAGGTGAAGGCAGAGGAGGAGGAAGAGGTCGCCAACGCAGCTGGGGCACCACCAGCACCTCAGAAGGCAGGGTTAGCATGGCCGAAATGTGAAAAAGCTTTGTCAGCACGCCACAACAACCAGCACCACCAACTGATATGGAACGTCTTAGCAGGAGGCAGCATTTCAGCAACATGGTGGAGCAGTATATGTGCACACGCCTGCATGTACTGAATGACGGGTCTGCCCCTTCAACTTCTGGGTCTCCAAATTGGACACATGGCCTGAGCTTGCCCTTTACGCCTTGGAGGTGCTGGCCTGCCCTGCAGCCAGTGTATTGTCTGAACGTATGTTTAGCACGACTGGAGGGGGTTATCACAGGTTATATTTCCCAATGTTTTGGGGTGTACCCTAATTTAAACAAACAAAATAAAAAATGAAACCAAAAAACGTGTTGGCTACCTCCTCCTCCTCCTCCATCGCCGCTTCCACCTACACCACCACATCCACTGCCTCCTCAACCTCCTACTCCATATGGACCTCGTCCTCCTAGATCAAGATTATTATTTTTGATTTTTATGTATTTTATATTATTTAAAGTAATTTCCCTATCCACATTTGTTTGCAGAGCACTTGCAATGCTCTTAACCACATTTAGCTGCCATTTGCAGCCCTCTAGCCCTTTCCATGACATTTTTAGAGCCATTTTAGTGCTCCAAAGTTCGGGTCCCCATTGACTTCAATGGGTTTCGGGGTCAAGTTCGGGTCA
Organism: Bufo bufo; assembly: GCF_905171765.1. Taxonomy (NCBI): domain Eukaryota; kingdom Metazoa; phylum Chordata; class Amphibia; order Anura; family Bufonidae; genus Bufo; species Bufo bufo. The sequence goes on from NC_053393.1 coordinate 516,608,673, forward strand.
AGTTCGGGTTCCGAACTCGAACTTTTTTGTGAAGTTCGAACCCGAACATCCAGGTGTCCGATCAACTCTAGTGGTAAGCTAATTTAAAAGACACTGCCAAAGTATAGTGTGGGTGTTGTTGGTCTGGAAGGAAGACCTATGGAACCAAACCTCTTGGCAGAGAGGAATCGCTAGGCGAACGCCTACAAGCTGGTGAGAAGACTGTATCACTGTGTTTTTTTATTTCAATGAACTGTTGTTTGGATTGCGGAAGCAAGCCTGTACTGTTTTGCTGTGTGCCCAATAAACCCTGAAAAAAAGAGACTGTCTCAATGGTCCCGTCTCACAGCATATATAGGACTTAAAACAAAATTGCAGAAAAGCATTGCTTAAAATAAAACTAAAAAAATACAAAAAAAAATACTTGCCAATTGCCATTTTTAGAAGAAAGAAAATATGTATGAAGGAAATGTAAGTGTTATACCAGGATTTATCATACTTTCCAACTTTCCTGGAATTTCTGAGAGGGTCTTGGACAGAGGGGCTCCCAGAAGAGCTGTCAAGTTGTTTGGGTTTCGCTTTCGCCTCCTGACTGCAGACACCCACCTCAGATAATATTCCAATGCCGGGGCAGACATCAGGGCATTATCTGTGGTTGCATCTGGTAGTAGAGAGGATTGTAGCCTACAGGTATGAGGAGGGCTGAGTAACTGCAGAGTCTGGTCTGGGGTCTGTATTTTATTAGGGGTCTGGGTCTGTATATAGGGGGTTGGTCAAGGAATCTATTCAAGGATCTGCATTTATTTAGGGGTCTGTATTTAGAGAGTCTGGTCGGCATTAAAGTGATTACGTCATCCAGTGCTATATAGCACACGATGACGCATGTTCGGCTCATTTGTAGTCAGGCAAAGCTGCGCTTCAGAAGGGACAGAGATTGTAGGGAGTCTGAGCGCAATCAATTTAGTAGAAAAACGTTTCAAAGACCCAAAAGTCCTTTTAACCCCTTAAGGACCGGGCTATTTTTCACCTTAAGGACCGGACAGATTTTTGCAAATCTGACATGTGTCACTTTGTGTGGTAAAAACTTTAAAACGCTTTTACTTATCCAAGCCATCCGTTTTCTCGTCACATATTGTACTTCATGACACTGGTAAAATGGAGTAAAAAAAATTCAAAATTTACCCAAAATTGGGAAAAATGTGCAAATTTCCAAGTTTCAATTTCTCTACTTCTATAATACATAGTAATACCTCCAAAAATAGTTATTAATTTACATTCTCCATATGTCTACTTCATGTTTGGATCATTTTGGGAATGCCATTTTATTTTTTGGGGACGTTACAAGGCTTAGAAGTTTAGAAGCAAATCTTGAAATTTTTCAGAAAATTAAAAAAAAAACATTTTTTAAGGCCTCTTTCACACGGGCGTTGCGGGATTTTGCGTTTTGCACTCGTGTGAGAAAAATCGCGCATGTTTAGTACCCAAACCCGAACTTCTTCACAGAAGTTCGGGCTTGGGATCGGTGTTCTGTAGATTGCTATTATTTTCCCTTATAACAATGTTACAAGGGAAAATAATACATTCTGAATACAGAATGCTTAGTAAAATAGCGCTGGAGGAGTTAACATTTTTTTATTTTTTATTTAACTCACCTTAATCCACTTGCTCGCGCAGCCGGCATCTCCTTCTGTCTCCTTCTTTGCTGATTGTAGGAACAGGACCTGTGGTGACGTCACTCCGGTCATCACATGGTCCATCACATGATCCATCACCATGGTAAAAGATCATGTGATGACCGGAGTGACATCACCACAGGTCCTGTTCCTACAATCAGCAAAGGAGACAGAAGGAGATGCCGGCTGCGCGATCAAGTGGACTAAGGTGAGTTAAATTATTTTAATTTTTTTTAACCCCTCCAGCGCAATTTTACTATGCATTCTGTATTCAGAATGCGATTATTTTCCCTTATAACCATGTTATAAGGGGAAATAATAATGATCGGGTCTCCATCCCGATCGTCTCCTAGCAACCGTGCGTGAAAATTGCACCGCATCCGCACTTGCTTGCGGATGCTTGCGATTTTCACGCAACCCCATTCATTTCTATGGTGTCTGCGTTACGTGAAAAACGCACAAAGAGGAGCATGCTGCGATTTTCACGTAACGCACAAGTGATGTGTGAAAATCACCGCTCGTGTGCACAGCCCCATAGAAATGAATGGGTCAGGAGTCAATGCGGGTGCAATGCGTTCAACTCACGCATCGCATCCGCGCGGAATACTCGCCCGTGTGAAAGGGGCCTTACATAATAAAAACCACCCAAAAATGACCCCATTCTATAAACTACACCCCTCAAGGTATTCAAAACTGATTTTACAAACGTTGTTAACCCTTTAGGTGTTCCACAAGAATTAATGGAAAATGGAGATGAAATTTCAGAATTTCACTTTTTTGGGAGATTTTACATTTTAGTCCATTTTTTCCAGTAACAAAGCAAGGGTTAACAGCCAAAGCAAACTCAACATTTATTGCCCTGATTCTGTAGTTTACAGAAATACCCCATATGTGGCCGTAAACTGCTGTATGGGCACACTGCAGGGTTCAAAAGGCAAGGACCGCCATATGGCTTTTGGAGGGCAGATTTCGCTGGAATAATTTTCAGGTGCCATGTCACATTTGAAGACACCCTGAGGTACCTCTACAGTGGAAAACCCCAAGAAGTGACCCCATTTTGGAAACTACACCCCCCCAAGGAATTTCTCAAGGCATGTAGCGAGCACTCATAGAATTTAGAAATATTTGGCTGTGAAAATGAAAATTTTTATTTTTTACAAGAAAATGTCTCTTTATGCCCACATTATTTATTTTCACAAGGGGTAACAGAGTAAATTACACCCACAATTTGTTACCTATTCTCTCCTGAATATGGCAACACTTCATATGTGGCCGTAAACTGCTGTATGGGCACACTGTAAAGTTCAGTGTACTGATAAGCAACACCTGATGTATTCGGTATCCTACAAATTTTATATACAGTACAGACCAAAAGTTTGGACACACCTTCTCATTCAAAGAGTTTTCTTTATTTTCATGACTATGAAAATAGTAGATTCACACTAAAGGCATCAAAACTATGAATTAACACATGTGGAATTATACAGGTCCTTCTCCAAAAATTAGCATATTGTGATAAAGTTCATTATTTTCTGTAATGTACTGAAAAACATTAGACTTTCATATATTTTAGATTCATTACACACAACTGAAGTAGTTCAAGCCTTTTCTTGTTTTAATATTGATGATTTTGGCATACAGCTCATGAAAACCCAAAATTCCTATCTCAAAAAATTTGCATATTTCATCCGACCAATAAAAGAAAAGTGTTTTTAATACAAAAAAAGTCAACCTTCAAATAATTAAGTTCAGTTATGCACTCAATACTTGGTCGGGAATCCTTTTGCAGAAATGACTGCTTCAATGCGGCGTGGCATGGAGGCAATCAGCCTGTGGCACTGCTGAGGTGTTATGGAGGCCCAGGATGCTTCGATAGCGGCCTTAAGCTCATCCAGAGTGTTGGGTCTTGAGTCTCTCAACTTTCTCTTCCCAATATCCCACAGATTCTCTATGGGGTTCAGGTCAGGAGAGTTGGCAGGCCAATTGAGCACAGTAATACCATGGTCAGTAAACCATTTACCAGTGGTTTTGGCACTGTGAGCAGGTGCCAGGTCGTGCTGAAAAATGAAATCTTCATCTCCATAAAGCTTTTCAGCAGATGGAAGCATGAAGTGCTCCAAAATCTCCTGATAGCTAGCTGCATTGACCCTGCCCTTGATAAAACACAGTGGACCAACACCAGCAGCTGACATGGCACCCCAGACCATCACTGACTGTGGGTACTTGACACTGGACTTCAGGCATTTTGGCATTTCCCTCTCCCCAGTCTTCCTCCAGACTCTGGCACCTTGATTTCCGAATGACATGCAAAATTTGCTTGTTGCTTTGCAACAGTCCAGTGCTGCTTCTCTGTAGCCCAGGTCAGGCGCTTCTGCCGCTGTTTCTGGTTCAAAAGTGGCTTGACCTGGGGAATGCGGCACCTGTAGCCCATTTCCTGCACACGCCTGTACACGGTGGCTCTGGATGTTTCTACTCCAGACTCAGTCCACTGCTTCCGCAGGTCCCCCAAGGTCTGGAATCGGTCCTTCTCCACAATCTTCCTCAGGGTCCGGTCACCTCTTCTCGTTGTGCAGCGTTTTCTGCCACACTTTTTCCTTCCCACAGACTTCCCACTGAGGTGCCTTGATACAGCACTCTGGGAACAGCCTATTCGTTCAGAAATTTCTTTCTGTGTCTTACCCTCTTGCTTGAGGGTGTCAATGATGGCCTTCTGGCAGCAGTCAGGTCGGCAGTCTTACCCATGATTGCGGTTTTGAGTAATGAACCAGGCTGGGAGATTTTAAAAGCCTCAGGAATCTTTTTCAGGTGTTTAGAGTTAATTAGTTGATTCAGATTAGGTTAATAGCTCGTTTAGAGAACCTTTTCATGATATGCTAATTTTTTGAGATAGGAATTTTGGGTTTTCATGAGCTGTATGCCAAAATCATCAATATTAAAACAAGAAAAGGCTTGAACTACTTCAGTTGTGTGTAATGAATCTAAAATATATGAAAGTCTAATGTTTATCAGTACATTACAGAAAATAATGAACTTTTTTACAATATGCTAATTTTTTTAGAAGGACCTGTATACATAACAAACAAGTGTGAAACAACTGAAAATATGTCATATTCTAGGTTCTTCAAAGTAGCCACCTTTTGCTTTGATTACTGCTTTGCACACTCTTGGCATTCTCTTGATGAGCTTCAAGAGGTAGTCCCCTGAAATGGTTTTCACTTCTCTGCAGGTGCTCTCCACTAAGACATAATATCCCTCATGCACCTAGGGGAGCTATACTTTGTTTTTTTAAATTAGGTGCATGAGGGATATTGTGTCTTAGTGGAGAGCACCTGCAGACTCTCCATATTTAGACACTCTAGTGGCAACAGTCGTATCAAATGTGGTGTAGATAGGGAATTATCCTAAAGCGACTGGTCAGGTGATCCTCCAATATGTGATATATTTAGTGTTGACAAAAGGAAATAGAGGGAAAAGAATACATTTAAAGGAGGCATATGGGTGTAACAACTCCATCTCTCTGCCGCTTGTATCCACATAGCACCTTTAAATTTTAAAAGCATTTTTTCTTCTTTTTTTCTCCTGTTTCACATTATTTTTAACTAAAGAAATAAATGTTACGCTTTAAGTGACCAGAAACGGGAGTCTTGTAGTCCAAGGCTATCTGAATTATATTAGAAGAAGAGCTATACACAAGAAAAGATTATTCTTCTCCACTGTCAGAGTCAGACTCTGAGGCTAGTATGGCATAAGCCTCCTCGGCGCTGTACACCCGTTGAGACATTTTGTAAAATTGATATATATACACAGTATATATATATATATATATATATATATATATATATTTAATTTTTTTATTCAGAAAAAAATAGAAAAAGAAAAGTGCTCCAAAAGCAGTGGAGCTTTATGTCACTGGTGACAGAAATTTGTCACTGCTGGCAAATTCAAGTGAAAACAGGGCGGCACTACCTTCTTGAATTCGCGGTGCACGTGTCCGTGGAATGGCGTCCAGACAAACGTTTCAAAGAAGAAGACCGGCACTTCGCAGATGTAGATCACAATGTAGATTTATTCAGTCACATATTCAAGTGGCATAGTGACGCGTTTCAGCACAAGTGTGCTTTCATCAGACTGCAATGAAACATCTTACACTCCAGCTATTTATACATAAATGAGACACTAAGGAACTGACATCATCAGAGGAGCTCCGCCTCCCTCATTAAATAAAAATTCGCATATCAAATAATCGCAATGAAAAATTCGCATTAGAAAATTCGCAAAAAAAATTCGCATAAAAAAATTTGCAAAAACATATCCACTCTGTACTGGCGAAGATTTTCAGTCAAATAGTCCATTTTGGTAGTGATTAATCACGCTAAAGAAAGAAAGAAATATATTTATCTGATTGCATAAAGCCGAATGCCTTATAGGAAGCAGGACACATTGTACTCACGATTGAGGCCCCTGGGCTCCATTGTCTGAAGACGATGGATCCAGTAAGCCTCTCTTTTCAATAACAATTTATTTCTATCACCCCCTCGACGGGGTAATGATACACCTTCAATGATCTGATACCTCAGCTGCGAGATATTATGTTTTTTATCATGAAAATGAAGGGGTATTGGAAGTAATAAATTCTGTTTGCGGATAGTAGATTTGTGTTTACTTAGTCTGTCCTTCATTCTCATTGAGGTTTCCCCCACATATAATAATCCACATGGACATTTAAGAATGTAAACCACAAATCTACTATCACAGGTGAACGTGCCCCTTATTGGAATATTTTCACCTGAGTGAGGGTGGGAAAAACATGAACCCTTTATGACGCTGGAACAATTGACACAATTTAAACAAGGAAAAGTGCCCCGTCTAGGTGTAGATAAAAAACTCTGTCCTCTTTCTATTTTATTACTTCCCACATCTGCCCGGACTATTTTATCCCTAATATTTTCTGCCCGTTTATAGCATATCATGGGTGGCCTCTGGAACTCTCCTATCCGTGGATAGGACTTGGATAATATGTGCCAATGTTGATTAACAATAGTCCTCAGGCGCTGGGACCAAGGATGGTATTTAATCACTAAGGGGATCCTTGTTTCTTTCTTAGTTCTATCCGGTGGTGTAGTCTCAGCTTTATTACGCTATATTTTCAATAGATCAGGGGGGTAGCCTCGCTCTCTAAATTTATTGGTCATATCGTCTAATCTTGTTTGGCACATATCCCTATCACTAACGATCCGTCTAACCCTCTGGTATTGTGAATATGGGATAGATTCCTTGATGGTTGCTGGGTGACTACTTGAAAAGGACAGCAAACTGTTCCTATCAGTTGATTTCACAAATAAATCCGTCTGTATCTTACCTTCTTTGTCCCTAGTCACCCAGGTATCCAAAAAGGAAATTTTATCAGAACTATAGTGTACAGTGAATTTAAGTTCATCCCAGATGGAATTTAAATACGTGGTAAATTCCGTAAGGGATCGGACGTCGCCTCGCCATACGCAAAAAATATCGTCGATAAATCAACGCCAAAATATACAATGTTGATGATATAGAGGGTTGGAGTAAACAAATTGACACTCAAAAGAAGCCATATATGTATTTGCGTATGGCGGCGCGACGTTCGATCCCATCGCGGTCCCACGGCACTGCTGGTAAAAAGAATCTTGAAACAAAAAATAATTTTGCTCAAGGACTATTTTCAAAAGTTCCAGAAAAAATTCCTTTTCTGCCTTTTTGTATGTGCTTGTGCCTAAGAGACCCGCGACTGCATTGATTCCTTTTTCATGAATAATAGATGTATAGAGACTGCACACGTCTAAAGTGACGAATATGCAGCCTTCATCCACCTGGAGAGAGCTAATTTCAGATAGAAAGTGGCCAGTATCTCGGATATACGATGGTGCTAGTTTAGTTAGAGGGGTTAATACCCTCTCCAAAAAAATAGCTGGATTTGAAAGTATGGAGTCGGTGGACGCCACTATCGGGCGACCTGGTGGATTAATTAGTGACTTATGCACTTTTGGTAGAGTATAAAACACCGGGGTAATCGGATGTTGATTTATAAGAAAGTCCCCCAATTTGGCGTCCACCACTCCATTCTCTTTGGCTTTATCTACCACTCGCTGTAAAATTTCTTTGATATGGTAGACTGGATCACTATTTAGTATTTTATAAGTACTACTATCCTGTAATTGTTGTAAAATTTCACTAACGACAACAATTACAGGATAGTAGTACTTATAAAATACTAAATAGTGATCCAGTCTACCATATCAAAGAAATTTTACAGCGAGTGGTAGATAAAGCCAAAGAGAATGGAGTGGTGGACGCCAAATTGGGGGACTTTCTTATAAATCAACATCCGATTACCCCGGTGTTTTATACTCTACCAAAAGTGCATAAGTCACTAATTAATCCACCAGGTCGCCCGATAGTGGCGTCCACCGACTCCATACTTTCAAATCCAGCTATTTTTTTGGAGAGGGTATTAACCCCTCTAACTAAACTAGCACCATCGTATATCCGAGATACTGGCCACTTTCTATCTGAAATTAGCTCTCTCCAGGTGGATGAAGGCTGCATATTCGTCACTTTAGACGTGTGCAGTCTCTATACATCTATTATTCATGAAAAAGGAATCAATGCAGTCGCGGGTCTCTTAGGCACAAGCACATACAAAAAGGCAGAAAAGGAATTTTTTCTGGAACTTTTGAAAATAGTCCTTGAGCAAAATTATTTTTTGTTTCAAGATTCTTTTTACCAGCAGTGCCGTGGGACCGCGATGGGATCGAACGTCGCGCCGCCATACGCAAATACATATATGGCTTCTTTTGAGTGTCAATTTGTTTACTCTAGCCCTCTATATCATCAACATTGTATATTTTGGCGTTGATTTATCGACGATATTTTTTGCGTATGGCGAGGCGACGTCCGATCCCTTACGGAATTTACCACGTATTTAAATTCCATCTGGGATGAACTTAAATTCACTGTACACCATAGTTCTGATAAAATTTCCTTTTTGGATACCTGGGTGACTAGGGACAAAGAAGGTAAGATACAGACGGATTTATTTGTGAAATCAACTGATAGGAACAGTTTGCTGTCCTTTTCAAGTAGTCACCCAGCAACCATCAAGGAATCTATCCCATATTCACAATACCAGAGGGTTAGACGGATCGTTAGTGATAGGGATATGTGCCAAACAAGATTAGACGATATGACCAATAAATTTAGAGAGCGAGGCTACCCCCCTGATCTATTGAAAATATAGCGTAATAAAGCTGAGACTACACCACCGGATAGAACTAAGAAAGAAACAAGGATCCCCTTAGTGATTAAATACCATCCTTGGTCCCAGCGCCTGAGGACTATTGTTAATCAACATTGGCACATATTATCCAAGTCCTATCCACGGATAGGAGAGTTCCAGAGGCCACCCATGATATGCTATAAACGGGCAGAAAATATTAGGGATAAAATAGTCCGGGCAGATGTGGGAAGTAATAAAATAGAAAGAGGACAGAGTTTTTTATCTACACCTAGACTGGGCACTTTTCCTTGTTTAAATTGTGTCAATTGTTCCAGCGTCATAAAGGGTTCATGTTTTTCCCACCCTCACTCAGGTGAAAATATTCCAATAAGGGGCACGTTCACCTGTGATAGTAGATTTGTGGTTTACATTCTTAAATGTCCATGTGGATTATTATATGTGGGGGAAACCTCAATGAGAATGAAGGACAGACTAAGTAAACACAAATCTACTATCCGCAAACAGAATTTATTACTTCCAATACCCCTTCATTTTCATGATAAAAAACATAATATCTCGCAGCTGAGGTATCAGATCATTGAAGGTGTATCATTACCCCGTCGAGGGGGTGATAGAAATAAATTGTTATTGAAAAGAGAGGCTTACTGGATCCATCGTCTTCAGACAATGGAGCCCAGGGGCCTCAATCGTGAGTACAATGTGTCCTGCTTCCTATAAGGCATTCGGCTTTATGCAATCAGATAAATATATTTCTTTCTTTCTTTAGCGTGATTAATCACTGCCAAAATGGACTATTGGACTGAAAATCTTCGCCAGTACAGAGTGGATATGTTTTTGCGAATTTTTTTATGCGAATTTTTTTGCGAATTTTCTAATGCAAATTTTTCATTGCGATTATTTGATATGCGAATTTTTATTTAATGAGGGAGGCGGAGCTCCTCTGATGATGTCAGTTCCTTAGTGTCTCATTTATGTATAAATAGCTGGAGTGTAAGATGTTTCATTGCAGTCTGATGAAAGCACACTTGTGCTGAAACGCGTCACTATGCCACTTGAATATGTGACTGAATAAATCTACATTGTGATCTACATCTGCGAAGTGCCGGTCTTCTTCTTTGAAACGTTTATCTGGACGCCATTCCACGGACACGTGCACCGCGAATTCAAGAAGGTAGTGCCGCCCTGTTTTCACTTGAATTTGCCAGCAGTGACAAATTTCTGTCACCAGTGACATAAAGCTCCACTGCTTTTGGAGCACTTTTCTTTTTCTATTTTTTTCTGAATAAAAAAATTAAATATATATATATATATATATATATATATATATATATATATATATACTGTGTATATATATCAATTTTACAAAATGTCTCAACGGGTGTACAGCGCCGAGGAGGCTTATGCCATACTAGCCTCAGAGTCTGACTCTGACAGTGGAGAAGAATAATCTTTTCTTGTGTATAGCTCTTCTTCTAATATAATTCAGATAGCCTTGGACTACAAGACTCCCGTTTCTGGTCAATTAAAGCGTAACATTTATTTCTTTAGTTAAAAATAATGCGAAACAGGAGAAAAAAAGAAGAAAAAATGCTTTTAAAATTTAGAATTTTTTTTGCGAATTTTCTAATGCGAATTTTTCATTGCGATTATTTGATATGCGAATTTTTATTTAATGAGGGAGGCGGAGCTCCTCTGATGTCAGTTCCTTAGTGTCTCATTTATGTATAAATAGCTGGAGTGTAAGATGTTTCATTGCAGTCTGATGAAAGCACACTTGTGCTGAAACGCGTCACTATGCCACTTGAATATGTGACTGAATAAATCTACATTGTGATCTACATCTGCGAAGTGCCGGTCTTCTTCTTTGAAATGCTGGCAAATTCAGTGACAAGGACTGGTCACAGATAGAAGATAGAGGTTCGGAGGTATGGGGAGGTTTTAAACAGAGTATTTATAATCGGAGACAAGTATGGACGTCCCCAATATTTTATTTTTTATTTTTTTTCCAAATAACGTCTAACTTACCCTAAAACAAGAGCTCTAACCCTGATAACTCCCTAACTAACCCTAATGATTTGCCAAAAACAGGTTACTGACATTATGGACTGGGGTACTGATGTACTGTCACTATTGGCAGACAGCACACAGGTACAGGGGACAAATGAGGGGTGATGAGGGTCACAGGGGACTAATGAGGGGTGATGAAGGGCACAGGGGACAAATGAGGGGTGATGAGGGTCACAGGGGACAAATGAGGGACACTTTTGGAGTGTGTGTGTGTTTTTTTTTTCACAGGTCTAACTTTCACTCTGCGTCCGATTACTTCTCTCACTGAAATGAGAGGATCGAAGGTGAGAGATAGCGTTCTGTACATAACTCATTGTAATTGGTCCACAGTCAGGAACGGACCAATCACAATGAATTATGTACAGAAAGCTATTTCTCATCTCCGATCCTCTCATTTCAGAGAGAGCCGGATGCCAGAAGAGGAGAAGAAGATGTGTGGCGGTGATCTGCGGCCGGGACCACTGCTGATTGGTCGTCAAGGGGGAGCTGTTCGGTCCCCGACACAGTCAGGTAATTTGCGCTTCAGGTGCGCGATCTCGGCAGGGGAGCATTTAAATGAACGCTGTGCATCTACGGCGTTCTCGCACAGTTTTCCCCGCCATACATGCACAGCGTTCTGCGCTAAGGGGTTAAGGACTATTGTGTGTGGTGGCAGGCTGCCAGTATTTTATAGCTACGGCACAAATATTTTTTTTTTCCATCATTTTTAATACATTTTATATAGAGGGTGTCAGCAGTAACTTGTGACATCTGTCCAATACCTTCTGTGTGTCAGGGCCAGAAATTGGAGAAATATAAGTGAAAATTAATATATTATTTCCATCATTTTCAATACTTTTCATATAGAGGGTGTCTGCAGTGACTTGTGACATCTGTCCAATACCTTCTGTGTGTCAGGGCCAGAGATTGGAGAAATATAAGTGAAATCTATTTTCCTTTTTCCATACTTTTACGTACTTTTTCAATATACTGTGCTTGCTGTGAACTGTGACATCCGTGCCACATCTTGTGTGTCAAGCGTGCATATAACGTTTAATATGAAGAAGGCGAGCAGTAAGGGACGGGGAAGTGGCTATGATGCTGATGGTTCACGCAGAGACCGTGGCCCTGGGCGTGTTGAATCTGTGCCTGCTGCCAGAGCACAAGAAAAACAATCATCCACGATACCTAGCTTAATGTCCCAGTTTGCAGGGCGTTGTAGGACAAAACTCTTGAAGTCAGACCAGTGCGACCAGGTGGTCAGTTGGATTGCAGCAGATAATGCTTCCAGTCGGTTAAGCACCACCCTGTCTTCCACCAAGTCCAGTCTCAGTAGCCAAGAGTCTGGTCAACAGAATCCTCCCCCTGATCCTCCTTCCTCCCACCGATGGAGAGTCGGGCCAAACAAGTGATCCCACACTCGGAAATTCCAAGGAGCTCTTTTCATCGCCATCAGGGAGATCTTGTGCCCTGATTTCCAACCTCTTGAGCATCCACAGTCACAAGAACATGACGGTGGGGAACGGCAATTAGTGTTTAATGAGGTAGATGATGATGAGACACAGTTGCCAATGAGTCAACCGCAATTACTGTCTAAAGAGGTTGATGAAGAGGATGAGACACAGTTGTCAATCACTGAGGTTGTGGTTAGGTCAACAAATCAAGAGCATGATCAGAGTGAGGAAGTGGAAGAGGAGGTGGTGGACGATGAGGTCACTGACTCAACCTGGGAAGGTAGAAAGTCGAGCGAGGACAGCAGTACAGAGAGGGAAGGATCTGCAGCACCGCAACAGGCTGGAAGAGGCAGTGGGGTGGCAAAATGGATAAGGCGGGCCACACCAAACAGGCCCGCAACTGTTCCACGGAGCACCCCCTTGCGTAAATCTCCCTTGCCAAGGGGTAGGTGTTTTTTAGAGGAAAGTGCGGACAACAAAAGAATAGTAGTTTGCAAGAGAGGCCAAAATAGGTATTTAAAACAGTTATATAATGTTCCTATTGTTAATAGTGTGATTAGAGCTGTATACTGAACTAGATATACAGTTGCAAGAAAAAGTATGTGAACCCTTTGGAATGATATGGATTTCTGCACAAATTGGTCATAAAATGCGATTTGATCTTCATCTAAGTCACAACAATAGACAATCACAGTCTGCTTAAACTAATTACACACAAAGAATTAAAAGTTACCATGTTTTTACTGAACACACCATGTAAACATTCACAGTGCAGGTGGAAAAAGTATGTGAACCCCTAGACTAATGACAAGAGCTAATTGGAGTGAGGTGTCAGCCAACTGGTGTCCAATCAATGAGATGAGATTGGAGGTGTTGGTTACAGCTGTCCTGCCCTATAAAAAACACACACCAGTTCTGGGTTTGGTTTTCACAAGAAGCATTGCCTGATGTGAATGATGCCTCGCACAAAAGAGCTCTCAGAAGACCTATGATTAAGAATTGTTGACTTGCATAAAGCTGGAAAGGGTTATAAAAGTATCTCCAAAAGCCTTGCTGTTCATCAGTCCACGGTAAGACAAATTGTCTATAAATGGAGAAATTTCAGCACTGCTGCTACTCTCCCTAGGAGTGGCCGTCCTGTAAAGATAACTGCAAGAGCACAGCGCAGACTGCTCAGTGAGGTGAAGAAGAATCCTAGAGTGTCAGCTAAAGGCCTCATGCACACGACCGTTTTTTTTTGCGGTCCGCAAAAACGGGTTCCGTAGTTCCGCGATCCGTGTCCGTTTTTTCTTCCGTGGGTCTTCCTTGATTTTTGGAGGATCCACGGACATGAAGGAAAGTAAAAAAAAAGTCGTTTTGGTGTCCGCCTGGCCGTGCGGAGACAAACGAATCCGTCCTGACTTACAATGCAAGTCAATGGGGATCCGTTTGACGTTGACACAATATGGTGCAATTGCAAACGGATCCGTCCCCCATTGACTTTCAATGTAAAGTCAGGAGTCCCTATTAAAATACCATCGGATCAGAGTTTTCTCCAATCCGATGGTATATTTTAACTTGAAGCGTCCCCATCACCATGGGAACGCCTCTATGTTAGAATATACCATCGGATTTGAGTTAGATCGTGAAACTCAGATCCGACAGTATATTCTAACACAGATATGGGAACGCCTCTGTGTTAGAATATACTGTCAGATCTGAGTTTTCACGATGTGAAAACTCAGATCTGAAATAGCTTTTATGCAGACGGATCTGCGGATCCATCTGTGCGAAAGTAGCCTACGGATCATGGACGCGGATGAGAATCTTGTGTGCCTCCGTGTTTTTTCACGGACCCATTGACTTGAATGGGTCCGCGAACCGTTGTCTGTCAAAAAAATAGGACAGGTCATATTTTTTTGACAGACAGCAAACACGGATCACGGACGCGGATGATAAACGATGCATTTTCCGAGTTTTCAACGGACCCATTGAAAGTCAATGGGTCCGCAGAAAATCACGGAAAACGGAACAACGGACACGGATGCACACAAAGGCCAAAGACTAAGAAAAGTCTCTGGCATATGCTAACATCACTGTTAGCGAATCTACGATACGTAAAACACTAAACAAGAATGGATTTCATGGTAGGATACCACAGAGGAAGCCACTGCTGTCCAAAAAAAACATTGCTGCACGTTTGCACAAGAGCACCTGGATGTTCCACAGCAGTACTGGCAAAATATTCTGTGGACAGATGAAACCAAAGTTGAGTTGTTTGGAAGAAACACACAACACTATGTGTGGAGAAAAAGAGGCACAGCACACCAACATCAAAACCTCATCCCAACTGTGAAGTATGGTGGTAGGGACATCATGGTTTGGGGCTGCTTTGCTGCATTAGGGCCTGGACGGATTGCTATCATCGAAGGAAAAATGTATTCCCACGTTTATCAAGACATTTTGCAGGAGAACTTAAGGCCATCTGGCCACCAGCTAAAGCTCAACAGAAGATGGGTGTTGCAACAGGACAACGACCCAAAGCATAGAAGTAAATCAACAACAGAATGACTTAAACAGAAGAAAATACGCCTTCTGGAGTTACCCAGTCAGAATCCTGACTTCAACCCGATTGAGATGCTGTGGCATGACCTCAAGAAAGCGATTCACACCAGACATCCCAAGAATATTGCTGAACTGAAACGTTCTGTAAAGAGGAATGGTCAAGAATTACTCCTGACCGTTGTGCACGTCTGATCTGCAACTACAGGAAACGTTTGGTTGAAGTTATTGCTGCCAAAGGAGGTTCAACCAGTTATTAAATCCAAGGGTTTACATACTTTTTCCACCTGCACTGTGAATGTTTACATGGTGTGTTCAATAAAAACATGGTAAATTTGAATTCTTTGTGTTTTATTAGTTTAAGCAGACTGTGATTGTCTATTTTTGTGACTTAGATGAAGATCAGATCACATTTTATGACCAGTTTGTGCAGAAATCCATGTCATTCCAAAGGGTTCACATACTTTTTCTTGCAACTGTATATGTGTTTACTTACAGTTCCACCAATTGCAACCATACAATTGTAAGCTACAAATTGCAAGCATACAATTGCAAGCATTCATATTCCATATTGCAATCCAAATTGCATACAACCATACCAGATCATACTCAACCAATCTGCAAATAGTCACTGCTAACTGCATACTGCAAGTAGAACTATTAGTTAGACCTCATATATACCTCTCTAAGAGATCATAAAGTGCTTAAATAACTTAAAGTGAGAGTACAGATACTCAAGAGAGAAATATATCCACCATTTAATGTTGAATGACAAGATTAAACAGTTGAACCACCATCTTATGCATACCGCCATTTTGTGATATATTTTCAACACGTGTTTTGTACATGGACTATCTGCTGCTGAGGTGGCAGTGTTATATATGAAGAAAAGTTGAAGTTAATAAAGAAGTTATTGGAAGCATTTGATGTGCTCTTTAAACCTACTGTTTCCGTAGGACGGCGCTAGAGGAATAACAGAGTAATAATAGTCTGGTTAGACTAAAAGTCACAGATATCAAAATTCTTCTAATGCCACAGCGCAAAAGGCACTTAATAGTGCTGCGCCTGCCACAAATGCCTGGGTCCACAATCTGTGTCTGCGAGTCACACCACTGACTCCTTTTCCCCTATGGTACGTGCTGGCCAATCGCCTGTCGAAGGCGCAGGTGAGAATGCCTCTTGCCCTGCACCTGGACCTTCGCAAGCACCATCAGCGACCACATCCACTTCCCTGTCCCAGCGCAGCGTCCAAATGTCATTACCCCAGGCATTTGAACGCAAGCGCAAATACCCAGCCACCCACCCACCCACAGGTCATAGCACTAAATGCACACCTTTCAAAATTACTGGCCCTGGAAATGTTGCAATTTAGGCTTGTGGACACTGAGGCCTTCCGCGGCCTGATGTCTGTGGCCATCCCGCGGTACTCTGTCCCCAGCCGCCACTATTTTTCAAGGTGTGCCATGCCCGCCTTACACCAACATGTGTCCCGAAACGTCACTCGTGCCCTGACCAACACAGTTACTGGGAAGGTCCACTTAACCACAGATACATGGACAAGTGCATTTGGCCAGGGACGCTACATTTCCCTGACGGCACACTGGGTGAACATTGTGGAATCTGGGAGCGAGTCGTACCCTGGGATGGCACAGGTGCTACCGACGCCGAGAATTGCGGGCCCTAATTCCATCAGGGTTTCCGCCAGCACCTACTTTAGTGGCTCCAACCCCCACTTCTCCTCCTCCGCCTCCTCCTCCACTTCCACCTCCGAATTATCCGCGTGCAGCACCAGTCTGCCGGTAGCTGGAAGCAGTCTAGCACTGCAGTGGGGAGGCGTCAACCGGCCCCTGCTGAAGCTGATATGCTTAGGGGACAAACAGCAAACCGCCGCAGAGCTGTTGCAGGGGATAAGAGACCAAATTGAGCTGTGGCTCTCGCCACTCAGCCTACAACCAGGCATGGTTGTGTGTGATAATGGCCGTAACTTGGTGGTGGCTTTGGAGCTCGGCAAGCTCACACACATCCCTTGCCTAGCCCACGTCTTAAACTTAGCGGTTCAGCGGTTTCTCTAAACCTACCCCAATTTGCCTGAGCTACTGGTAAAGGTGCGCCGCGTGTGTGCGCAAGTCATCGACAGCTTCAGCCGGTCTGTCAATGCTGCAGCAGCACTTTAACTTGCCAACTCACCTGTTGTGCGACGTGAGCACACCCTGGAACTTCACGTTCCACATGTTGGCCAGGCTTTGTGAGTAGCAGAGGGCAGTAGTGGAATACCAGCTGCAACATGGTTGTCGCCTTTCCAGTCAGCTTCCGCTAATCAGAAGCGAGGAGTGGGCATGGATGTCTGACCCCTGTGAGGTTTTAAGAAACTTTGAGGAATCAACACAGATGGTGAACAGCGATAACGCTATTTTCAGTGTAACCATCCCACCTCTGTGTCTATTCAAACGCTCGCTGCTCACAATTAAGGACGACACGTTGCATATGGAAGAGGTGGAAATGGGGGAAGAAGACATAACACAGAGTGATAGCCAGACCACCCTCCGTCCGTCTTCTCAGCGCGAATTGGACGATGAAGAGGAGGAGAAGGAGGAGCAGCAGACGGTTGCCTCCGCTACAGAGGGTATTACCCATGGAAGTTTAATTCCATCTGTTCAGCGTGGGTGGGCAGAAGAGGAGGAAGAGGATGAGGAGATTGAGAGTGATCCTCCTGATGACGACAGCAAAGTCTTGCCTGTTGGCACTCTGACACACATGGCTGACTTCATGTTAGGCTGCCTTTCCCGCGACCGGTGCGTTATACGCATTTTAGACAACACGGATTACTGGGTGTTCACTCTTCTCAACCCCTGCTACAAGGAGAACTTCTCATCTCTCATTCCTCAGGTGAAGAGAACGAGCAAAATGGTGCAATACCAGAAGGTCCTTGTTGAAAAATTGCTCTAAAAATTTCCATTTGACAATGCTGGCGGCAGAGTCCATACTTCCTTGGGCAACCAAGGAGGGGAGACAAGGGGAACACACAGCAGTTCCAACAGAGGCAGGGCAACACTCTCCAAGGCCTGGGACAGTTTCATGACACCCCGCCAGCACCCTCACCCTGATGCACGGCCTAGTGTCACAAGGAGGGAAAAGTTTTAGAAGATGGTGAAGCAGTACATAGCAGACTGTGTCAGCGTCCTCAGTGATCCCTCAGTGCCTTACAACTACTGGGTGTCCAAGCTGGACATGTGGCACGAACTAGCGCTCTACGCCTTGGAGGTGCTGGCCTGCCCTGCCTCCAGCGTTTTATCTGAGCGTGTATTTAGTGCTGCTGGTGGCATTATAACAGAAAAGCGTATTTGCCTGTCAACTGAAAATGCTGACAGGTTGACTCTTATAAAAATGAACAAGGCCTGGATTGCCCGAGACTTCTCGACTCCACCAGAGGAAAGCGGATGAACAAAAACACTTTAAATGTGTTGTTTAATATACTGTATTCCCATGCACCCGTCACCCCTGCACCCCTTCCACCACAAAAAAGGGTATATGGTTAAATCTTCCTTTTCTCATCCTCCTCCTCCTCTTCCATCATATCAACATGCTTATTCGTCGCATATAATGCCCTCGCATATATGCCCTCACATATAATTTTTTACAGGGTCAGCTCACCTGCAGGCCCTCGCATATAATGTTTTACAGGGTCAGCCCAACTGCAGGCCCTCGCATATAATGTTTTACAGGGTTAGCTCACCTGCAGGCCCTCGCATATAATGTTTTACAGGGTTAGCTCACCTGCAGGCCCTCGCATATAATTTTTTACAGGGTCAGCTCAACTGCAGGCCCTCGCATATAATTTTTTACAGGGTCAGCTCAACTGCAGGCCCTCGCATATAATGTTTTACAGGGTCAGCTCACCTGCAGGCCCTCGCATATAATGTTTTACAGGGTCAGCTCAACTGCAGGCCCTCGCATATAATGTTTTACAGGGTCAGCTCACCTGCAGGCCTTAACCTACAATCTTTTACAGGGTCAACTCACCTTCTGATGATGACAGCGAAGTCTTGCCTGTTGGTAATCTGGCACACATGGCTGACTTCATGTTAGGCTGCCTTTCCCACGACCCGCGCGTTATACGCATTTTAGACAACACGGATTACTGGTTGTTCACCCTTCTCGACCCCCACTACAAAGAGAACTTCTCATCTCTCATTCCTCAGGTGGAGAGGACAAGCAAAACGGTGCTATACCAGAAGGTCCTTGTTGAAAAATTGCTCCAAAGTTGATAGGGCAGACATCCAAATGGATCGTCGCCGTCACGGGGACGTGCAATCGCCTAGAAGTTATCTAGAGTCAACAAAGCGGTAGCAGGCCCTCATCTACAAGTCCAGTCTCAGTAGAGTCTGGTCAACACAATCCTCACCATGATGGCACACTGGGTGAACATTGTGGAGGCCGGGAGCAAGTTGGCTGCTGGCACCAGACTTGCCCTCCAATAGATCCTCGTTAACGGAAAGTGTACCCATTCCAATAACAGGGCCGCTTAGGATTGCTGTATTGTTATTTATCGTCACTACCTCCCCGAGTCGGGAGTGGGTAATTGCTGCGCGCCTGCTGCCTTTCTTGGATGCTTGTGCTTTAATAACTTGACCCACCCTCTCTGGGTGGTTCACAATTAGGAAAAAAAAGGGGCAAGGCAACAACAACCAATCAGATTTCAGCCATTGACCTCCCTTGGATGTGGTAGCCTTTTCTCAGGCTCCCTCTCCGGCATCAAACCCTGATTCCCCGTTACCCGTGATCACCATGGTAGGCGCAGAAAAGAACATCGAAAGTTGATAGGGCAGACATCCAAATGGATCGTCGCCGTCACGGGGATGTGCAATCGCCCAGAGGTTATCTAGAGTCACCAATGCGGCAGCAGGCCCTCGTCCCTAATGTTTTAGATGGTCAGATCAGCAGGCCCTTGCTCCAAATCTTTTTGAGGGTCACTAGCAGGCCATTAATCATAATTTTTCAAGGGTGTTTTGGAGTGCAGGTTCCTTGTAATTTTTGGCAGCCCTTTCACTTAGTGCATAGGCTTTATGAGTGTAGGAGTCCCACTACCTGAACTATTGTACCACAATGTGAATGGGGCCCTCCATTATGTGATATACAGGTTGTATCGGAGTACCTCTTCCTTGTAATTTTTGGCAGCACTTGCACTTTATATACAAGTAAATATACAGGAAAGAATGTTTCCAAACAATTTTTCCTCTAAAATCGATTTTATCTTTGGTTTTGTGCATATTTTTGTCAGTCTGTAAAAGTGGCGTACTACTCGGACAACATGGTTCCCAGCAGCGACCTGGAAGTCCAAGATGCATCCAGACATCCTCCCTATGCTGTTCCCGAACCATTTTGGTGGTGTTTCCATCAATTTCTGACCTTTTCCTATGAACCAGGCACCTTCCCCTCTTCAGAGCAGGGGGTGCCTGGTTTAATGCTCGGGTTCTTCCATTGACTTCCATTATTATCTACCGAGCACCCGAGCATACCGATGTGTTCGGCCAGAGCACCTGAGCACTTTGGTGCTCAAACATCACTAACCTGTATTCCTTTAGGTGGTCTAGTTTGCAATCTGTATTAGCTTAGACAGTCTAGTTTGTGATCTGTATTAGCGTAGGGTGCCTGGTCTGGGATCTGTATGAATTTATACAGGTTCTAGTGTCTGGTCTGTGGTTTGAATTAGTTTAGGGGGTCTTTTTTGGGGTCCATATTAGTTTAGGGGATCAGGCCTATATTAGATTAGATTTTCTGTTGTATACGTTATTGTGCCTATACACTGATCACGTTATTCAACATTTGAAAAGAAGGAAGCATAAATTGCTTACCAATCGGTTTGGGTTCTTCCTTTAATTCGGCTCCTGGAAACATGAAAAAGAGTAAAAATGTTAACAGATAATGACAATTGTGTGGCTTTTTAGTTTGGTCTGCAGTCCTGTCATTTCTTTATCCCCTTACTCTAAGCCAATCATAAGGTTTTTTTCTTAAATGTCACCCCTTCCCATATAAAGACAAGTGTAGAGAGAAGTAGGTGCCCTGTTTTGCACCAGCATATGGAGGGAGAGGAATATAGCGTGCACACAACAATATTAAATACTGACATAGCATTTCCTGTTGTGGATTATGTACTTTTTCGGTTTGCCACCTTCTCATATACGTAGTCTGGAGACGGGCCTAGGACAAGGTTGGCAGTGTATAAGCGTACCTTCGACAAATACGAGGACAGGGCAAGGGGAGATAGGGCAATCCGAGAAACAGGCTGAGGTCAGGGCAGGTGGCTAGAGGTCAGAGATGGTAGTCAGGCTGGAGTATGCTGCACGGGTGGTCAGATAGGGAAGACACCTTTGCTGGTCACTAGAGACTAAGAAACCTAAAGCTCAGGCACCCTCCCACTGGGGAAGGTGCCTTAAATACCCAAGGACAATCTGCCATAGGCTGTGGAAGAATTTGAACGGGTAAAAGGAGAAGAGGCGAGTGGGCACATGGTGCACCGGCAGACCCTCAGCAGATTAAAGAAAAGGGGGCACAGCTCCAGACCACCGTTGAAGCTGAATGCAGAGCCAAGTAAGAGATGCGGCAACCGTGCCTGCTCTGGAGAGAAGGGCAGTAGCGGGCACGGGCTGTTATTGTTACATCTATCTATCTACTGTACCTATCTATCTATAGAAACATAGAAAACATAGATCAGATTGACAGCAGAAAAAAGACCACATGGTCCATCTACTCTACCCTTATATTATTACTTCTCTTAGGCTAGACATGTCTTTTTCCCAGGTATGTATAAGTTCACTTACTGTTGATTTCCCATCCACATCTACTGGTAGTTTGTTCCAAGCCCAAACTACTCCTCTCAGTATAAAAATATTTCCTAACATTGGTTCTGATCTCCCCCCCAAACTAGGGATGAGCAAACCTGACCTGCACCGGGTTCAGTGTTCGGGTGGGTTAGAAATTTCGTTATAGGTTCTGTTATAACAGAATATAACGGAATTCGTAGACGGAATGCAAAATGGAAGCCTTTAAGAGGCATTCCGTTTTGATCCATCATAATAGAAGTTTATGGCCAAGCATAACCAATCCACCTGGTGTGAGGAATATAGATTAATATTTACTGTCAGCCATGGTCCCACACCAACCATCTGCTGAAAGGTAGCAGAGGTAGTGAGCTCCACAGGGGGGCCCTGCTTTAAAGCCAGCCAGATGGCAGAGAGCCTCTAGCAGTCCACCTTTGTTTACAATTTCTCACATCCATTCAGCCAGCCAGGAACCCAGCAAATGGAACAGGAAAAACCTCTCTGCAGGGGTCTAGGCCATTCCCCAGTTCAATCAAATTTATCAGACATCACTGAACCGGTGATTTATAAGGAATTATGAATCGCCCTTCCATCACAGACATAAACCAGATGCATATTTGTGTCCCTGTTACCACGATGAACAGGCCCGTGGTCATAGCTTGGTGGTGGGGAGGGGAGATATACCTATCTCCCCACAGAACCCAAATAACGGTACCATGCTTGGACTCTACTGGTAGCCGGAACCCAGGCGGATCCAATGGTCCCAGAACCACCTCTCTGCGACATTCTGGTCTGGAGCCATTAGCCCTAATTGGTTTTGTGGCTCATGTGCTGCCAGCTCAGCAGAGGGGGGTGGACCCCTCTCAGAGGTCGGGAGGGGAGGGGCCGGCTACAGGTTAAAAGGCTTGTGCCAGCAAGCGGGCGTGTCTTTTCTCTCAAGGAGGGTCACATTGTGCCATGTGTTTAGAGGGACTTGCAACCTGGTGACATCACTGCCCTCCATGTGAATACAGCTAAGAACTCATCGCCACCCAAAAGGACTCATCTAT
This sequence comes from Bufo bufo, assembly GCF_905171765.1. Classification (NCBI taxonomy): domain Eukaryota; kingdom Metazoa; phylum Chordata; class Amphibia; order Anura; family Bufonidae; genus Bufo; species Bufo bufo. The sequence goes on from NC_053393.1 coordinate 516,631,506, forward strand.
CTGGTAAACTGACTTTTGCTCTGTTTAATCTTGTTTGTACCATACCACCTGTATTTGTAACCTCAGACCACTGTAAATATTCTTTGTGTGTATAGTGTTAATTCTAGTGAGCCCATAAGGCGATTAAATATATAATTTAATCTTCTGCTGTCTGGTATCTCGATCACAAATCCCTGCGTCCGTGTTTTGGCCTAGTAATACGCTACTGCGGGTTGGTTTCTTACCTTATATACTCCCGTTAGAGGATCAGGCTTATATCAAACAAGGCGGATAGGAGGAATCTGTGAAAACTGTACCAAGACTAACCTTACCCGCTCCCCCAGGAGGGTGTGATGTTGCGCCTTGGTAACCAGTGACCATACCGTATCTCGTGAGCTCGACTTGGTTGACGTCAAGTGGGTACGAGGGGTGGTATCCCTCACACCTGGTTTCCGGAAAACAAAGTTCTGCATAACGTAAACCAGAGAGGTCCGTTATGCTTGGCCATAGACTTCTATTATGACGGATCAAAACGGAATGCCTCTTAAAGGCTTCCGTTTTGAAGTCCGCCTACGAATTCCGTTATATTCTGTTATAACAGAACCTATAACGGAATTTCTAACCCACCCGAACACTGAACCAGGTCGGATTCGCTCATCCCTACCCCCAACTAATCTTAGATTGTGCCCCCTTGTTCTTGTGTGAGTTTTTTTGTTTGTTTGTTTGTTTTTTATTAACCACTTCCCGCAACTGTAACGCCGAAAGGCGTCATTGCGGCGGCTCCCCCAGGCTACGCTAACGCCAATAGGCGTCATCTCGCGTGAGCCGAGATTTCCTGTGAACGCGCGCACACAGGCGCGCGCGCTCACAGGAACGGAAGGTAAGAGAGTTGATCTCCAGCCTGCCAACGGCGATCGTTTGCTGGCAGGCTGGAGATGTGTTTTTTTTAACCCCTAACAGGTATATTAGACGCTGTTTTGATAACAGCGTCTAATATACCTGCTACCTGGTCCTCTGGTGGTCCCCTTTGTTTGGATCGACCACCAGAGGACACAGGTAGCTCAGTAAAGTAGCACCAAGCACCACTACACTACACTACACCCCCCCCCCCCCCGTCACTTATTAACCCCTTATTAGCCCCTGATCACCCCATATAGACTCCCTGATCACCCCCCTGTCATTGATCACCCCCCTGTCATTGATCACCCCCCTGTAAAGCTCCATTCAGACGTCCGCATGATTTTTACGGATCCACTGATAGATGGATCGGATCCGCAAAACGCATCCGGACGTCTGAATGAAGCCTTACAGGGGCGTGATCAATGACTGTGGTGATCACCCCATATAGACTCCCTGATCACCCCCCTGTCATTGATTACCCCCCTGTCATTGATTACCCCCCTGTAAAGCTCCATTCAGACGTCCGCATGATTTTTACGGATCCACTGATAGATGGATCGGATTCGCAAAACGCATCCGGACGTCTGAATGAAGCCTTACAGGGGCATGATCAATGACTGTGGTGATCACCCCATATAGACTCCCTGATCACCCCCCTGTAAAGCTCCATTCAGATGTCCGCATGATTTTTACGGATGCACTGATAGATGGATCGGATCCGCAAAACGCATCCGGACGTCTGAATGAAGCCTTACAGGGGCATGATCAATGATTGTGGTGATCACCCCATATAGACTCCCTGATCACCCCCCTGTCATTGATTACACCCCTGTCATTGATCACCCCCCTGTAAAGCTCCATTCAGATGTCCGCATGATTTTTATGGATGCACTGATAGATGGATCGGATCCGCAAAACGCATCCGGACGTCTGAATGAAGCCTTACAGGGGCATGATCAATGACTGTGGTGATCACCCCCCTGTCATTGATTACCCCCCTGTAAAGCTCCATTCAGATGTCCGCATGATTTTTACGGATGCACTGATAGATGGATCGGATCCGCAAAACGCATCCGGACGTCTGAATGAAGCCTTACAGGGGCGTGATCAATGACTGTGGTTATCACCCCATATAGACTCCCTGATCACCCCCCTGTCATTGATTACACCCCTGTCATTGATCACCCCCCTGTAAAGCTCCATTCAGATGTCCGCATGATTTTTACGGATCCACTGATAGATGGATCGGATCCGCAAAACGCATCCGGACGTCTGAATGAAGCCTTACAGGGGCGTGATCAATGACTGTGGTGATCACCCCATATAGACTCCCTGATCACCCCCCTGTCATTGATTACCCCCCTGTCATTGATTACCCCCCTGTAAAGCTCCATTCAGATGTCCGCATGATTTTTACGGATGCACTGATAGATGGATCGGATCCGCAAAACGCATACGGACGTCTGAATGAAGCCTTACACGGGCGTGATCAATGACTGTGGTTATCACCCCATATAGACTCCCTGATCACCCCCCTGTCATTGATTACACCCCTGTCATTGATCACCCCCCCTGTCATTGATCAACCCCCCTGTCATTGATCACCCCCCTGTCATTGATCACTCCTCTGTAAGGCTCCATTCAGACATTTTTTTGGCCCAAGTTAGCGGAATTATTATTTTTTTTTTCTTACAAAGTCTCATATTCCACTAACTTGTGTCAAAAAATAAAATCTCACATGAACTCACCATACCCCTCACGGAAACCAAATGAGTAAAAATTTTTAGACATTTATATTCCAGACTTCTTCTCACGCTTTAGGGCCCCTAGAATGCCATGGCAGTATAAATACCCCACATGTGACCCCATTTCGGAAAGAAGACACCCCCAGGTATTCCGTGAGGGGCATATTGAGTCCATGAAAGATTGAAATTTTTGTCCCAAGTTAGCGGAACGGGAGACTTTGTGAGAAAAAAATTAAAAATATCAATTTCCGCTAACTTGTGCCAAAAAAAAAAAATTTCTATGAACTCGCCATGCCCCTCATTGAATACCTTGGGGTGTCTTCTTTCCAAAATGGGGTCACATGTGGGGTATTTATACTGCCCTGGCATTCTAGGGGCCCCAAAGCGTGAGAAGAAGTCTGGTATCCAAATGTCTAAAAATGCCCTCCTAAAAGGAATTTGGGCACCTTTGCGCATCTAGGCTGCAATAAAGTGTCACACATCTGGTATCGCCGTACTCAGGAGAAGTTGGGGAATGTGTTTTGGGGTGTCATTTTACATATACCCATGCTGGGTGAGAGAAATATCTTGGTCAAATGCCAACTTTGTATAAAAAAATGGGAAAAGTTGTCTTTTGCCAAGATATTTCTCTCACCCAGCAAGGGTATATGTAAAATGACACCCCAAAACACATTCCCCAACTTCTCCTGAATACGGCGATACCACATGTGTGACACTTTTATGCAGCCTAGGTGGGCAAAGGGGCCCATATTCCAAAGAGCACCTTTAGGATTTCACAGGTCATTTACCTACTTACCACACATTAGGGCCCCTGGAAAATGCCAGGGCAGTATAACTACCCCACAAGTGACCCCATTTTGGAAAGAAGACACCCCAAGGTATACCGTGAGGGGCATGGCAAGTTCCTAGAATTTTTATTTTTTGTCACAAGTTAGTGGAAAATGATGATTTTTTTATTTTTATTTTTTTCATACAAAGTCTCATATTCCACTAACTTGTGACAAAAAATAAAAACTTCCATGAACTCACTATGCCCATCAGCGAATACCTTGGGGTCTCTTCTTTCCAAAATGGGGTCACTTGTGGGGTAGTTATACTGCCCTGGCATTCTAGGGGCCCAAATGTGTGGTAAGGAGTTTGAAATCAAATTCTGTAAAAAATGACCTGTGAAATCCGAAAGGTGCTCTTTGGAATATGGGCCCCTTTGCCCACCTAGGCTGCAAAAAAGTGTCACACATCTGGTATTGCCGTACTCAGGAGAAGGTGGGGAATGTGTTTTGGGGTGTCATTTTACATATACCCTTGCTGGGTGAGAGAAATATCTTGGCAAAAGACAACTTTTCCCATTTTTTTATACAAAGTTGGCATTTGACCAAGATATTTATCTCACCCAGCATGGGTATATGTAAAATGACACCCCAAAACACATTCCTCAACTTCTCCTGAGTACGTAGATACCAGATGTGTGACACTTTTTTGCAGCCTAAGTGGGCAAAGGGGCCCACATTCCAAAGAGCACCTTTCGGATTTCACTGGTCATTTTTTACAGAATTTGATTTCAAACTCCTTACCACACATTTGGGCCCCTAGAATGCCAGGGCAGTATAACTACCCCACAAGTGACCCCATTTTGGAAAGAAGAGACCCCAAGGTATTTCGTGATGGGCATAGTGAGTTCATAGAAGTTTTTATTTTTTGTCACAAGTTAGTGGAATATGAGACTTTGTAGGAAAAAAAATAAAATAAAAAAAAATCATCATTTTCCGCTAACTTGTGACAAAAAATAAAAAGTTCTATGAACTCACTATGCCCATCAGCGAATACCTTAGGGTGTGTACTTTCCGAAATGGGGTCATTTGTGGGGTGTTTGTACTGTCTGGCCATTGTAGAACCTCAGGAAACATGACAGGTGCTCAGAAAGTCAGAGCTGCTTCAAAAAGCGGAAATTCACATTTTTGTACCATAGTTTGTAAACGCTATAACTTTTACCCAAACCATTTTTTTTTTTACCCAAACATTTTTTTTTTTATCAAAGACATGTAGAACTATAAATTTAGAGCAAAATTTCTATATGGATCTCGTTTTTTTAGCAAAATTTTACAACTGAAAGTGAAAAATGTCATTTTTTTGCAAAAAAAATCGTTAAATTTCGATTAATAACAAAAAAAGTAAAAATGTCAGCAGCAATGAAATACCACCAAATGAAAGCTCTATTAGTGAGAAGAAAAGGAGGTAAAATTCATTTGGGTGGTAAGTTGCATGACCGAGCAATAAACGGTGAAAGTAGTGTAGTGCCGATTTGTAAAAAAGGGCCTGGTCTTTAGGGGGGTATAAACCTGTGGTCCTTAAGTGGTTAAAAACTACTCTCTCTGGAACCTTATTTATGCCTTTCACATAGTTAAAGGTTTCGATCATGCCTCCCCCTTTCCCTTCTTTCCGCAAGGCTATACAGATTAAAAGGGCTGTGCATGGGTTTTATATTGATTACCTATCCATGTTTTTTTACCCATCTGATCTGGGAAAAAATAGAACGTGTCATATTCTTGTCCATTTTACGAACAAGAATAGGCATTTTGGGGCCCATGGAAATTTCCGGGATGCATATGGCTGGCATCCTTATTTTGCAGATCTGCAGTTAGCAGACTGCATAATACATACGATTTGCATGAGGCCTAAAGCTTAGTTGTAATGTGCTCAGACCCACATTGTGTTAATTGATAATGGATTGCCGAGCCTGACTTGTTCATTTATCAGGGGGTAGATGTATTTAAAGATTCTGTAGAGGTAATCTGACATTTATGGTGAAACGCACACCCAGGACAGATATCTGATAACTGCCAAGAGCCAAGCACATGATCAGAACACATTTATAGCCACCAGATGCAAGCATTGAAGGTTTCTACTGAATGAAAGCAAGCAGAGATGTTGAAAACTGTAAAGAAATGACACAGAAAATATAATGGAAAATTTTAAAACATTAGATGCTGGAAAACCTCTTTAATGAAGCATTGTGGTGTGTTGGATCTATTGGTGGGAGTTATCTTTTACTTTTGTAGGTTTGTACCTTTTTGAATCTTACACATCCATTCGAATAAAGCATCACAGTTTAGATCGTTCCACTTTAATGCATCATCAATTATCGTGCAGGACTCCTCCTCATTGTGATCAGGATCCCAAGAATACCAGTTTTGATAATGCAACTAATTAAATAAATAGAAAAACCTCATCAATTAGCTAATAAAAAACAAGACATTTCACAGCATTAATAAATTATACCATGTGCATGTCCCCTGGTCAGGAGGATATATAGGGCCTTTGTTTATCTATATATCTCATATCAATCTATCTACAGTATCTATCTATCTCATATCAATCTATCTACAATATCTATATCTACAGTATCTATATCTACAGTATCTATCTATTGTAGGGATCTGCCCCAATGGTAGCCTTCAGATAAAAACCCAGCAGCAGACTTTTAGCGGTGAAAGCAAAGCAACGGTTGTCTTTTATTCTTGACAAAACAATAAGGCAGTAGACGGCAGTGACCAGCTTGCTCCAGCCGGCCTTAAAGAAACAATAAAGTCCCGTATCTATAGCATAACACAGGTATGGTTTAGCATAGTACAGAAATCCCCACTGGGTGTATGTTGACCTCGCTTTGTCCTCAGTCTTTCAGGCACTGCCACTCCAGTTCAGACTCTGATCCCACACAGCACTCCACAGAGCTCCACTGTCAGAGACAGGTATACACCACCACTTGACACTGCTGGCTGTTTTGTAGGCCAGTCAAGACCCGGCCTGGAACGTGAGGAGTAATCACCCACCCAGCACTATAACTATTCCTAGTAAGATCTGTCCCGGATCAGCTATACTAAATAAACAAAATATAAACCACCTACTGCCGCTGACACATCTGAAATACTGGCTCCTACTTCACCAAGGCCAGGGACCTCAGTGACACATATCTACCATCAACGATGGTTCCTTGTGCCTTCCTACATAACCCCCCCCCCCCCTCTGCCCAAAGCCGGGGGTCTGGGCAACTTCAGCGAACATGCAGTGTACTCTAGATAGGGCATCTGCATTCCCTTTCAGCTTGCCCGGCCTATGCTCGACAGAAAATCTAAAATCTTGTAGATCCAGAAACCAGTGGGTGACCTGGGCATTGTTACCCTTTTTCTCCCTTAGCCATTTCAGAGGGGCATGATCCGATACCAGCTTAAATTTCCGCCCAAGGAGGTAGTATCGAAGGTAATCGAGTGCCCACTTAATGGCCAAGTATTCTCTCTCAATTATAGAATACTTCCGCTCTGCTGGGGACAGCTTTCTGCTGAGATAACACACAGGATGTTCCTCCCCATTTATGACCTGAGATATCACTGCCCCTAGGCCTACCTCTGATGCATTTGTCTGAATTATAAACTCTCGGGAGAAGTCAGGAGCTACCAAGACTGGCTGTCTATAGAGGGCCGACTTAAGCTTCTGGAAGGCCTCTTCAGCCTCGGGCGACCACTTGATCATGGCAGACTTTCCTCCCTTTGTAAGGTCGTCAAGGGTACTGCTATTTCAACGAACTTGGGGACAAATCTCCTATATCATCCAACAATGCCAAAAAATGCCTTAACCTGTTTCTTGGTAAGTGGGAGGGGCCATTCTTGGATAGCTTTCACCTTATTTACTTGGGGTTTTATCACCCCTCTTCCCACGTTGTATCCCAAGTACCTGGCCTCTTCCATCCCCATGGCACACTTATTTGGATTTATAGTGAAGCCGGCCTTTCTTAGCGCATCCAGAACGGCTTAAATTTTACAGAGATGAGTCTCCCTATCACGACTGAAGATCACTATGTCATCCAAATAAGCTGCCGCATATTCCCTGTGTGGGCGTAAGATCTGGTCCATAGCTCTCTGAAAAGTGGCGAGGGCCCCTTGCAAACCAAATGGCATCCTTATGTACTGGAAGGCTCTCTGAAAAGTGGCGGGGGCCCCTTGCAAACCAAATGGCATCCTTATGTACTGGAAGGACCCTTCTGGTGTGGAAAACACTGTCTTTTCTGTAGCTTCTTTCGATAAAGGAATTTGCCAATACCCATTGGTAAGATCTAGGGTAGTTACAGTGGATATAAAAAGTCTACACACCCCTGTTAAAATGTAAGGTTTCTGTGATGTAAAAAAAATGAGACAAAGATAAATAATTTCAGAACTTTTTCCACCTTTAATGTGACCTATTAACTGTACAACTCAATAAAAAACTAACTGAAATCTTTTAGGTAGAGGGAAGAAAAAATATGAAAATAAAATAATATGGTTGCATAAGTGTGCACACTCTTAAACTAATACTTTGTTGAAGCACCTTTTCATTTTATTACAGCACTCAGTCTTTTTGGGTATGAGTCTATCAGCATTGCACATTTTGACTTGGCTAGATTTGCCCACTCTTCTTGGCAAAAACACTCCAAATCTGTCAGATTGCGAGGGCATCTCCTGTGCACAGCCCTCTTCAGATCACCCCACAGATTTTCAATCGGATTCAGGTCTGGGCTCTGGCTGGGCCATTCCAAAACTTAAATTTTCTTCTGGTAAAGCCATTCCTTTGTTGATTTGGATGTATGCTTTGGGTCGTTGTCATGCTGAAAGATAAAGTTCTTCTTCATGTTCAGCTTTCTAGCAGAAGCCTGAAGGTTTTGTGCCAATATTGACTGGTATTTGGAACTGTTCATAATTCCCTCTAGCTTAACTAAGGCCCCAGTTCCAGCTGAAGAAAAACAGCCCCAAAGCATGATGCTGCCACCACCATGCTTCACTGTGGGTACGGTGTTCTTTTGGTGATGTGCAGTGTTGTTTTTGCGCCAAACATATCTTTTGGAATTATGGCCAAAAAGTTCAACCTTGATTTCATCAGACCATAACACCTTTTCCCACATGCTTTTGGGAGACTTCAGATGTGTTTTTGCAAAATGTAGCCTTGCTTGGATGTTTTTCTTCATAAGAAAAGGCTTTTGTCTTGCCACTTTACCCCATAGCCCAGACATATGAAGAATACGGGAGATTGTTTTCACATGTACCACACAGCCAGTACTTGCCAGATACTCCTGCAGCTCCTTTAATGGGTAGGCCTCTTGGTAGCCTCCCAGACCAGTTTTCTTCTCGTCTTTTCATCAATTTTGGAGGGACATCCAGTTCTTGGTAATGTCACTGTTGTGCCATATTTTCTCCACTTGATGATGACTGTCTTTACTGTGTTTCATGGTAAATCTAATGCCTTGGAAATTCTTTTCTACCCTTCTCCTGACTGATACCTTTTAACAATGAGATCCCTCTGATGCTTTGGAAGCTCTCTGTGGACCATTGCTTTTGCTGTGGGATGCGACCAAGAAAATTTCAGGAAAGACCAACTATAGCAGTTGAACTTTATTTGGGGTTAATCAGAGCCACTTTAAATGATGGCAGGTGTATGCTGACTCCTATTTAACATGATTTTGAATGTGATTGCTTAATTCTGAACACAGCTACATCCCCAGTTATATTTTAACTTGAAGCGTCCCCGTCACCATGGGAACGCCTCTATGTTAGAATATACCATCGGATTTGAGTTAGATCGTGAAACTTATATCCGACAGTATATTCTAACACAGAGGCATTCCCATAGTGATGGGGATGCTTCAAGTTAGAATACACTATGAACTGTGTACATGACTGCCCCCTGCTGCCCAGCAGCACCCGATCTCTTACAGATCTTACAATTAACCCCTTTAGGTGCTGCACCTGAAGGGGTTAATTGTGCATATCATAGCCCCCTGTAAGAGATCAGGGGCTGCCAGGCAGCAGGGGGCAGACCCCCCTCGGCCCCCCCTCCCTCCCGCTATTGTATTAATTTCATTGGTGGCCAGTGTGCGGCCCCCCCTCCCTCTCATGTATTATTTTCATTGGTGGCCAGTGTGTGGCCCCCCCGGCCCCCTCTCCCTCCCTCTATTGTATTAATTTCATTGGTGGCCAGTGTGCGGCCCCCTCTCTCCCTCTATTGTATTATTTTCATTGGTGGCACAGTGTGCGGCCTCCCCTCTCCCCCCCGATCATTGGTGGCAGCGGAGAGTTCCGATCGGAGTTCCAGTTTAATCGCTGGGGCTCCGATCGGTAACCATGGCAACCAGGTCGCTACTGCAGTCCTGGTTGCCATGGTTACTTAGCAATATTAGAAGCATCATACTTACCTGCTGCGCTGTCTGTGACCGGCCGGGAGCTCCTCCTACTGGTAAGTGACAGGTCCGTGCGGCGCATTGCTTAATGATCTGTCACTTACCAGTAGGAGGAGCTCCCGGCTGGTCACAGACAGCGCAGCAGGTAAGTATGATGCTTCTAATATTGCTAAGTAAGGGGAGGCCGCACACTGGCCACCAATGAAAATAATACAATAGAGGGAGGGAGGGGGGCTGGCGGGGCCGCACACTGTGCCACCAATGAAAATAATACAATAGAGGGAGGGGGGGCCGGGGGGGCCGCACACTGTGCCACCAATGAAAATAATACAATAGAGGGAGGGAGGGGGGGCCGCACACTGTGCCACCAATGAAAATAATACAATAGAGGGAGGGAGGGGGGACGCACACTGTGCCACCAATGAAAATAATACAATAGAGGGAGGGAGGGGGGCCGGGGGGGGCCACACTGGCCACCAATTAAATTAAAACTGGGGAGGGGGGTCTGCCCCTGCTGCCTGGCAGCCCCTGATCTCTTATAGGGGGCTATGATATGCACAATTAACCCCTCAGGTGCAGCACCTGAGGGGTTAATTGTGCGGATCACAGCCCCCTGTAAGAGATCGGGTGCTGCCAGGCAGCAGGGGGCAGTCATGTACACAGTTCGTAGTATATTCTAACTAGAAGCGTCCCCATCACTATGGGAACGCCTCTGTGTTAGAATATACTGTCGGATATGAGTTTTCACGAAGTGAAAACTCAGCTCTGAAAAAGCTTTTATGCAGACGGATCTTCGGATCCGTCTGTATGAAAGTAACCTACGGCCACGGATCACGGACGCGGATGCCAATCTTGTGTGCATCCGTGTTTTTTCACGGACCTATTGACTTGAATGGGTCCGTGAACCGTTGTCTGTCCAAAAAATAGGACAGGTCATATTTTTTTGACGGACAGGAAACACGGATCACGAATGCAGCTGCAAAACGGTGCATTTTCAGATTTTTCCACGGACCCATTGAAAGTCAACGGGTCCGGAAAAAAAAAACTGAAAACGGCACAACGGCCACGGATGCACACATAGGTCGTGTGCATGAGGCCTTAAAGATTTCAGTTTGTTTTTCAATTGAGTGCTACAGTTTATAGGTCACATTAAAGGTGGGAAAAGTTCTGAAATGATTTATCTTTGTCTCATTTTTTTACAGCACAGAAACCTGACATTTTAACAGGGGTGTGTAGACTTTTTATATCCATTGTATATAGCGAGCTGGCCCTAGTCTCTCAATAAGCTCATCTACCCGGGGCATGGGGTATGCATCTATCTTGGATACCTTGTTTAACTTGCGGTAGTCGTTACAGAATTGCCACTCTCCATTGGGCTTTGGGACTAGCACTATGGGACTGGACCAACCACTTTTAGATTCCGCAATCACCCCCAGCTTACCTCATTGGAAACTACCTCCCTACGGGACTCTGGAATCTTATAAGGTTTTATATTTACTGTCGCATGAGGCTCCGTGATAATTTCATGTTCCACAACATTGGTTAACCCTGGTGTTTCTGTAAACAAGTCCCTATTCTGCTGCAACAGGAGCTTGCATTGGTATTTTTGAGAGGGGGACAGGGCTTCTGCAATCTTCACATTCTCTATGGTGGCTAGAGATGGCCTTGCAGTTCGCCCGGCGGTCGTTTCGCGGCAAACTTTGCTCGTTTGTGATTCGCTGAACATACAAACATATGACGATATTCGCACGTGCCATATTTTTTTGCGGAGCGCCGAACTTTGACCCATGAAACATCCATCAGGTGGGACGGGAGTGCCAATTGAGACGTTTCAGCACATGGACACACCCCCAACCCTATAACAGAACCCGATCTGGCAGCCATTTTACATTATGTGTTTTGCCAGTGTAGGGAGAGGTTGCATTTTGGAGCAGGGACATTTAGGGACCCCAAACGCCAATAGGGCCACAAAAGTCCATTTAAGGACTGGTATAGGTGTGCTATTGATAGGTGTGATATAGAGGGGTGTGATATACTTATAATATACTTTCTAACATAGAAATTATATAATAGTGCATTTGTATTGTGCAGAAGTTGTGTGCGGTAGAGTTGAGCGGACACCTGGATGTTCGGGTTTGACAGGTTCGGCCAAACTTCACAAAAAAGTTCGAGTTCGGGACCCGAACTTGACCCCGAACCCGAACCTCATTGAAGTCAATGGGGACCCGAACTTTGGAGCACTAAAATGGCTCTAAAAAAGTCATGGAAAGGGCTAGAGGGCTGCAAATTCTATCAAAATGTGGTTAGGAGCATGGCAAGTGCTCTGCAAACAAATGTGGATAGGGAAATGACTTCAAAAAACATTCCAAAATATTGGGAAAATATAACCTGTGATAACCACCTCCAGCCGTGCTAAACAAACGTTCAGACAATACACTGGCTGCAGGGCAGGCCAGCACCTCCAAGGCGTAAAGGGCAAGCCCAATGTGCCTAATTTGGAGACCCAGAAGTTGAAGGGGGCAGACCCATCAGTCAGTACGTGTAGGTATGTGCACACATACTGCTCCACCATGTCACACATCCCCATGACGTCCACGATCCAATTGGATATCTTCTCTATGAACTTTCGATGCTCTTTTCTGCGCCTACCATGTTGATCACGGTTAACGGCGAATCAGGGTTCCACGCCGGAGAGGGAGCGTAAGAAAGAGATACCACATCCAAGGAAAGGTCAATGGCTCCAATGTGATCGAGCGGAAATGTGGGACAAGTTGTTAAAGTTGAAGCATCGAATGAAAGGAGGTGGCGCGCGTCAATTAAAGACTAATTTTAGAAATTTAATTCCCTGTCACCTATGCAGAGCAGGGGTTTTTCATCGCCAAAAATGGGTTAATGTCACCCACCAATGGATCAGACGATTTTTAAAAATTTCGGTCCCTGTCACCTATGCAGAGCAGGGGTTTATTCGCGACAAAAATGGTAAAATGTCAACCAGGAAGACGAATTAGTAAAATGTATTTCCTTGTCCACTAGGTAGAGCAGGGGTATATCACAGCCAAAAATTGGTGAATTTCACCTGACAATGTAACAGACAAATTAGTGAAATTTATTAACCTGTCTACTAGGTAGAGCAGGGGTATATCACAGCCAAAAATTGGTGAATTTCACCCGACAATGTAACAGACAAATTAGTGAAATTTATTAACTTGTCTACTAGGTAGAGCAGGGGTGTATCACAGCCAAAAATTGGTGAATTTCACCCGAAAATGTAACAGACAAATTAGTGAAATGACATAAAATGAAATAAAATACGTACAAATGAAAAAAAAAATCATCTTGATGTATGAGGTGGAGGTCCATATGGAGTAGGAGGTTGAGGAGGCGGTGGACGTAGCGGTGTAGGTGGAAGCGGCGGTGGAGGAGGACGAGATAGCCAACACTGGTTTTTGGTTTAAATTATTTATTTATTTATTTTTTAAATTAGGGTACACTCCTAAAGAGTGGGAAATATAAAAAATACAACAATGAGAAATTGCACTGTAGTATAACAATGGCTGGGTAAGGCCGGTATACATGTCTATTCTGCACAAGGTACGGACAAGTCCTGTGGAATCCATGCCTGGTTCATTTTAATGAATGTGAGCTTGTCCACATTGGCTGTGGACAGGTGGCTGCGCTTGTCTGTGATAACGCCCCCTGCCGTGCTAAACACATGTTCAGACAATACACTAACTGCAGGGCAGGCCAGCACCTCCAAGGCGTAAAGGGCAAGCTCAGGCCATGTGCCCAATTTGGAGATCCAGAAAATGAAGGGGGCAGACCGGTCATTCAGTACGTGTAGGCGTGTGCACACATACTGCTCCACCATGTTGCTGAAATGCTGCCTTCTGCTAAGACATTCCGTATCAGCTGGTGGTGTTGGTTGTTGTGGCGTGCTGACAAAGCTTTTCCACATTTCAGACATGCTAACCCTGCCTTCTGAGGTGCTGTGGTGACCCAGCTGCGTTGGCGACCTCTTCCTCCTCCTCTGCCTTCGCCTTGTGCTTCGACTGTGCCCCCGCTGTCAGGTGGGAATGCCACCAGCAGCGCGTCTACCAGCGTGCGCTTGTACTCGCGCATCTTACGATCACGCTACAGTGAGGGAATTAAGGACGGTACGTTGTCCTTCTAACGGGGATCCAGTAGCGTGGCCACCCAGTAATCAGCACAAGTTAGAATGTGGGCAACTCGGCGGTCGTTGCGGAGATACTGCAGCATGTAATCGCTCATGTGTGCCAGGCTGCCCAGAGGCAACGACAAGCTGTCCTCTGTGGGAGGTGTATCATCTGTGCCCTCTGTATCCCCCCAGCCATGCACCAGTGATGGCCATGAGCTGGTCTGGGTGCCACCCTGCAGTGAACACGGTTCCTCCTCCTCCATCTCCTCCTCATCATCCTCCACCTTGTCATCCTCCAGAACTGTGCCCTGGCTGGACAATTGTGTACCTGGCGTTTGTGGGTGCAGGAACCCACACTCGGAGCCACTTGTGAATGACTGGCCTGAAACCCTATGAAATGATCCCTCTTCCTCCTCCTCCTCCTGTGCCACATCCTCTTCCATCATCGCCAGAAGCGTTTTTTCAAGGAGACATAGAAGTGGGATAGTAACGCTGAGAACGGCGTCATCGGCACTGGCCATGTTGGTGGAGTACTCGAAACAGCGCAACAAGGCACACAGGTCTCGCATGGAGGCCCACTCATTGATGGTGAAGTGGTGCTGTTCTGCTGAGCGACTCACCCGTGCGTGCTGCAGCTGAAACTCCACTATCACCTGCTGCTGCTCGCACAGTCTGGCCAGCATGTGCAAGGTGGAGTTCCACCTTGTGGGCACGTCGCATATGAGGTGGTGAGCGGGAAGGCCGAAGTTACGCTGCAGCGCTGACAGGCGAGCAGCAGCAGAGTGAGAACGCCAAAAGCGCGCACAGACGGCCCGCACTTTATGCAGCAGCTCTGACATATCGGTGTAATTTTTAAGGAACCTCTGCACCACCAAATTCAGCACATGCGCCAGGCAAGGGATGTGCTTCAAACCGGCTAGTCCCAGAGCTGCTACGAGATTTCGCCCATTATCGCACACCACCAGGCTGGGCTTGAGGCTGACTGGCACAAACCACTCATCGGTCTGTTGTTCAAGGCCCGTCCATAGCTCCTGCGCTGTGTGGGGTTTGTCCCCCAAACACATACGTTTTAAAACTGCCTGCTGTCGTTTACCCCTGGCTGTGCTGAAGTTGGTGGTGAAGGTGTTACGCTGACCGGATGAGGAGCTGGTAGAGGATGAGGAAGCGGAGTAGGAGGAGGAAGCAACAGGAGGCAAACTGAAGCGCCCTGCAATCCTCGGTGGTGGAAGGACATGCGCCAAACTGCTATCCGCCTCAGGCCAAGCCACCACTGCATTTACCCAGTGTGTTGTTAGGGAGATATAACGTCCCTGACCGTGCTTACTGGTCCACGTATCCGTAGTTAGGTGGACCTTGCCACAGATGGCGTTGCGCAGTGCACACCTGATTTTGTCCCCCACTTGGTTGTGTAGGGAAGGGATGGCTCGCCTGGAAAAGTAGTGGCGGCTGGGCACGACGTACTGTGGGACAGCCACTGCCATAAGGCTTTTAAAACTCTCCGTCTCCACCAGACGGAATGACAGCATTTCAAAGGCCAGTAATTTTGAAATGCTGGCATTCAGGGCCAGGGATCACGGGTGGGTAGGGGGGAACTTCCTCTTCCGCCCCAGTGTTTGGGAGATGGAGGGCTGAACGCTTCAGTGGGACATTGTGGAGATGCTTGGAGACCCAGGTGGTGGTGTTGCTGGCAGATCCTCTGTTTGCGGGGTGGCAGGTGCCACTGTCATTCCAGAGGTGGATGAAGAGGCAAAGACTGTAGCAGAAGAGGAAGCAGGAGGAGCAAGAGACCTTTCTTGGTTTTTGAGGTGTCTACTCCACTGCAGCTCGTGCTTTGCACTTAGATGCCTGGTCATGCAGGTTGTGCTCAGGTTGAGAACATTTATGCCTCGCTTCAGGCTCTGATTGCACAGCATGCAAACCACTCGTGTCTTGTCGTGAGCACATTGTCTGAAATACTGCCATGCCAGGGAACTCCTTGGAGCTGGCTTTGGTGTGCTCGGTCCCTTGCTGCATTGGGCAGTAGCAGGTGTACTGTCTAGGGGACGGCCGCTCCGCTTTTGCACCCTGCTTCCTCTTCTGCTGTGCTGGTGGCTCTGTGCGACCACCGCCTCTTCCTCCGAACTACACAGGTTACTCGAATGACCTTGATTCCTCCTTGATTCCATGTGGGGTCGAGGACCTCATCGTCCTCCACATCATCTTCCACCCAGTCTTCACCTGTTTCCTCCTTGTCAGTCTGCACACTGCAGAAAGCCACAGCAGTTGGCACCTGTGTTTCGTCATCATCCGAGACGTGCTGCGGTGGTCCTCCCATGTACTCCTCCTGAAACATATAGTGGTTGGGCATCGGTGCACTCAATCTCTTTCACTTCTGGGGCAGGGCTATGTGGATGGCTCTGGGAAACCCTGCTAGCAGAGTCATCAAAAAGCAGAAGAGACTGCTCCATGACTTGGGGCTCAGACTGCTTGGCTGATTTGCAAGGGGGTGAGGTGAAGGACTGATGGACATGGGCTGCAGGTGCCAACTCTGATATTTCAGTAGGAGACTGGGTGGAAGACAATGTGTAGGAACTGGACAATTTAGTATTTTGCCCAAAATAGGTGTTTTTTTAATAACAGAATATAACAGCAGTATCCAACCGTGTATTTCACACTGACAGATGCAGCAAAGGCCGCAAATTTAGTATTTTGCCAAAAATGGGTGTTTTTTTAAACCAAGAATATTATTGCAGTATTTTAAGCTTGCATTTTACACTAACAAATGCTGCAAAGGCCCCACATGTAGGGTATTGTCAAAAATGGGTGTTTTTTTAAACCCAGAATTTTATTGCAGTATTTCAAGCTTGTATTTCACACTGACAAATGCTGAAAAGGCCGCAAATTTAGTATTTTTAACAAAATGGGTGTTTTTTTAATAACAGAATATAACAGCAGTATCTAACGCTTGTATTTCACACTGACAGATGCAGCAAAGGCCGCAAATTTAGTATTTTGCCCAAAAGGTTTTTTTTTTTTAAACCCAGAATATTATTGCAGTATTTCAAGATTGTATTTCACACTGACATATGCAGCAAAGGCCGCAAATTTAGTATTTTGCCAAAAATGCGTGTTTTTTGAACCAAGAATATTTTTGCAGTATTTCAAGCTTGTATTTCACACTCACAAATGCAGCATAGGCCCCAGATGAAGGGTATTGCCAAAAATGGGTGTTGTCCGTGGCTGGGGGGAGGAGAACGAGGACGACATTATCCTGGATGATGAGCAGGAGCCAGGCCACTCCACCGCTTCCAGTTTAGTGCAAATGGGGGCCTTCATACTCCAGTGTTTGAAGAGGGACCCCCGTATAAAAAGCATAAAGGGCAAGGACCAGTACTGGGTGGCAACGTACTTAGATTCCCGGTACAAACACAAAATGGCGGAAATATTACCACAATCACAGAGGGCTGTCAGAATGCAGCACTTCCAGGCCTTGCTTCGATAAATGCTGCATTCTGCTTTTGAGGGCGCTGGCAGAGGAATTTCTACCCACGGAGAAACAGTTGCGGGTACCAATCCAACAGAGCATGCAAGAAGAGGGCGGTTTGAAGATGTGTTGGTCACTTCAGATATGAGATCATTCTTGCAGCCAACCCATCGACAGTCGTCCTCCAGATGCAGCCTCAGGGAACGCCTAGACCGACAGGTGTCCGACTACATCGGGTTAATGGCCGATGTGGATGCACTGAGAAGCGATGAACCACTGGACTACTGGGTGTGCAGGCTTGACCTGTGGCCAGAGCTGGCACAATTTGCCATGTAACTGTTGGCTTGCCCCTCGTCCAGTTTCCTGTCCGAAAGGACGTTCAGCACAGCAGGGCGGATCGTGACCGATAAGCGCACTCGCCTAGCTCACGACAGTGTGGACTACCTCACATTTCTAAAAATGAATGAGGCATGGATCTCGGAGGAATTCAACACATGTGACGAGTCAACCACGTTTGATTGAATTTCCTCATGACAGCCCACAAATATCCGCCACCACCCAGAAAAAATCATGGTCCCTGTCTTAGGTAAATACAGCGGCATAAAAGTCCTTTTATGTCCGTTGAATGCCTAATTGTGGGGGCCTGTACTGGCCGACAGTTACATATTTATCCTGTGACCGCCTAATGTACCACCAGCCACAGAATCCAAAGTTCTTTGCTGTCAGGTGAATGCCTATTGGCTAATTTTTGGGGCCTGTACTGGCCGAAAGTTACATATTTATCCTGTGACCGCCTAATGTATCTCCAGCCACAGAATCCAAAGTACTTTGCTGTCAGGTGAATGCCTATTGGCTAATTTTCGGGGCCTGGACTGGCCAAAAGTTATATATTTATCCTGTGACCGCCTAATGTACCTCCAGCCACAGAATCCAGAGTTCTTTGCTGTCAGGTGAATGCCTATTGGCTAATTTTTAGGGCCTGTACTGGCCAACAGTTAAATTTTTTATCACTAGCCACATAATCACACCCTTGTCTCACTCCTCTGCCTCTCATTATGGTGGCGTATGAACAGCATTCACCATAAGGACCTTCTAATATCACAGAGTCATGTGACTGTGCCCCCCACCCTGTACTGTGCTCCTCACCCCATACTGTGCCCCCTTATACCCTGCATTGTGCCCTCTTACCACACCCTGTGCAGTGCCCCTAGTCATTCCCTGTACTGTGCCCTCTTATACTCTTTTATCCCGTTGCGGTATGGCGGTGTTATCCAGTCACGGTGCAGAGGTGTTATCCGGTCAATGTATGGCGGTGATATCCAATAACTGGATGGCCATAACTGTATCCCTTTCCCTGCCCACGCCATTCTTTTTTAGACCTTGCATGAGCGGGAAAAATATGCAGATTGCGGTGCTAAGGACCTTTGCGCCACAATCTGTGTCAGAAATACGCCCAACATAGACGTATTTCTATATAATAAATGATCACCTAATTGTATTATTATTCGGCGGTAGGGCTTATACCTTTATATTATATAGATTCTAGTGTATTATACTGTGCCCTGTATTTTCCAGTAGAAAATGATCCTTGGGAAGCACATTCCTCATCCCTGACCACCAGGACCAGGTAGCGCTCTGTCAGTACATGGCGGCCTCCCTTCTCCGAGACGCTGCTCCGCTGTGTACTGGTGCTTATTCTGACACTAGGGCTGGGTTCACATCCTATTTTTGCCATCCATATAATGCATACCAAAAATGTATGCATTAACAGATGCCTCAGACCGATGCCGTACAGTGGCATCCATTCACCATACAGTTCCGTTGTAGAAAAAAAATGTACGTTAACGTATGCATTTTTTTAATGGACTCGGCAGGATACAAAAACGTGGAGTGCTGCACATTTTTATACATCAAACCGCTAGGAAATAAAAATGTTCTAGGCCCCAGCAGGGCACATTTTTGAGAGTTTCCCGTTATGACGCATTAAAATGGCCCCTGATTAAAATACATATTTTTGGTGGAAATTTTTGCCAATGATTCCCCTCTGGTATGTCACTGTCCATGTTGTGGGACTATTTGTGCACTCATAGTTTGTATTTGGTGGCTGCAAATAAGACCTGAAGGTTTTTCAGGTTCGCCTGCTATTAAAGTCAATGGGCGCGATGCGAATGCGCGGTTCGCGAACATTTGATCGCGAACGCGCGTTCGTGAATCGTCCCGGCCGATGTTCGTCCATCACTAATGGTGGCATCTGGTTGGGTCATAAGACAAAGGGCCTCAGGAGTATCCCTATCTTTCCATGGCTTAAGTAAGCTGATATGGTAAATCTGATAGGGCTTTCTCCTATCTGGCTGATGTACCAGATAGTTAACTTCACCCACCCTCTCAACTATTTTATAGGGCCCTTGCCATTATGCCAGGAATTTTCTCTCTACTGTGGGCACTAAGACTAGAATCTAACTGTCTAAGACAGGCCAACCTGTTATATATTTTAGCTTGTGCCTCTTGAGCCTGGAGAAGATGCTTCTTAACAATGGGCATTACCTGAGCTATCGGCTCTTGCAGTGTGGCGACATGTTCACTTCTGTAAGGCGTGATCTCACTCTCCCGGGTCTTCTTAGCTATATCTAACAGCCCTCGAGGATGCCTGCCATATAACAACTCAAAAGGCGAGAACCCCGTTGACACTTGAGGCACCTCTCTGATTGAGAACAGTAGGTAATCCTAATCCCGGCCATCCTTTTCAACTACTTTCTTCAACATGGCTTTCAAGGTTTTGTTAAAACATTCTACCAAGCCAACTGTCTGTGGGTGGTAACCCAAGGTGCGTAACTGGGTAACTTTCAGTACTTCTGCATTACCCTTGACATGAACGGGGTCCCCTGGTAGGTCAAGATCTCCTTGGGCAGCCCTGTTCTGGAAAAAAATCTGAAACAGCTCTCTGGCGATAGCCTTGGAGGAGGCCTTTCTCAAGAGCACTGCCTCAGGGTACCTGGTGGCATAATCCATTACAACTAATATATATTTGGTGCCCCCTAGTGGACTTCACCAAGGGCCCTACCAAATCCATCACTATTTTCTCAAAGTGGACCTCGAAAATAGGCAATGGTATTAGAAGGCTGCAGAAGTTTGCGACTGGGAAGGTTACTTGGCACATAGGGCAGGACTGGCAATAATCCCTAATTTCTCGGTAAGACCCTGGCCAATAAAACCTTTGTAAAACCCTTTCAAGTGTCTTATCCGCCCCCAAGTGTCCCCCTAAGACATGGCTGTTCTTCAGGTCCATTACCATGCGTCTATATGGCTTGGGAACCACGAGCTGTTCCACTAATTATTCACCGATTTTAGTCACCCTGTACAACAAGTTTCCATTCATGTCAAAGTGAGGGTACTTTTCATCTACCCCTGGCTCTTGAGGTGCCACATTGATTACCCCCACATTATTTAAGGACTCTTTTAAAGTTTCATCTCGTCGTTGGGCCATCCCAAAGTTTCCCCAAGATACTTCTAAGTCAGGGACCGTCTCCTCAAGGGAAGACTTCTCCTCATTATCAGCTACCATGCCTGAGAACGGAAATTCGGGGACCACCACATGGTTAATGAGCACGGGGCTGTCTTTGCACCCAGGGCATTGTTGTGGTACCGCCCTGGCCCAAAGATCCCAGAACAAAGAACAATCCTGGCCAATGTTCATCTCATGCATCAGCCCCTGCACAACCCCTACCTGGTGGGACACCGTACCCTCCTCTGTCGTTAAGGTGACCTGGACCACCGGGTAAACCTTGGTATCGCCATGAATGCAAGTGACCGCCAAGGGATACGGGCCGTTAGGAGCGTGACCAGGCTCCCCGATTCCAGAAGTCCAGTTGTGGGGGTGTCATTAACGCTAATTGAACAGAATGGAACTCCCTCTCCAGAGTTTGGAACAGCGCTGCATGCAAACATGGAGCTCCGTCTCCCCACAGAACAGTCCATTTGGTCAGAGTTGAGGGGGCACTGGGCCGCCATATGTCCCTGGGCATGGCATCTCCAGCAGATGAACTCTCTTGGGGAAGGTCTTGGCGTTGGCTCTGGTATGCTCTTGGACTTAGAACATCCTTTCTGAGATGTTTTTAGTCCTGTCCTCTGGCCTTCAGAGTCACTCCGGGTATTCCAGTATGGGGAGGTCAGGGACCCCGAGTCAGCTATGTTGTTCTCCACTGCATAATATCTCTCTACCAAGTCAACCAAGTCATCCGCAGTCTGTAGGTTTCCTTGTGCAACCCAGCACTGCACTGGTTTGGAGAGAGCATGCATGAAGTGGTCCATTATGACCCGCTCCACCATTTTGACTGGGGAACAGACATCCAGCTGTAGCCATTTCTGGACGAAAGTAGGTCAAACATTTGGGACCTCGGGGGCTTGCCTCTCCTAAACCCCCATTGATGCACCCTCTTAGTGCGGACTGTGATGGTTAACCCCAGATGTGCCAAGATCTCTGCTTTTAGTTTGGGGTATTCCCACGCATCCTGCAGTGACAAGTCATAATAAGCCTTCTGGGGTTCGCCTGAGAGAAATGGGGCCAAGACCTCGGCCCATTGCTCAGCTGGTAGTCTTTCACGTTCAGCGACCCGCTCAAAGACTGTGAAGAAGGCTTCTATGTCATTATCTGTGGTAATTTTTTGCATGGCTTGTCATACCATCCTCCATGCTCGCTAGCATTCCTTATTACTGTGGAAAGCTGGGGTCTCCTTGACCTGGATTGCTTCTGGCATTATGGCCATTTGCTTTATTAAGAGCTGGTTAGTCTCCTGTTGTGCTCGTACAGACTCTACATGAGCTTGCTGCTTTTGGGTGCTGGCCTGCACAAGGTGTTTAACAAGATCCTCCATTTTAACAGCCTGGTCTTTTATTCTAATAGCAACCTTAACCCAGGACATCCAGTGACAAAAAATTTCTTTCAAAAGGTCCGTCCAGTAACTTAGGCTACTGGCCCTTTAAATGTCCAACACAAACAATTCAGGTTCTGGCCCTTTAACTTTCTGTTGCTCCTCGCAACAATCACTGTGCACCCATCCTCCACCAATTGTAGGGATCTGCCCCAATGGTAGTGCAACGGGTAGCCGCACCCCAGGGCCCTCTATATAACGCAACCCAGTTGTAGGAAATGCTGAGTGGTATAGTGCGGCCTAAAATGTCTCTTTATGTGTGTCACGGTGCTCCTACCTGGACACGGCTGGACCCCAGGCTTTGGCTCTGAAGCAATATATAGGGGGAATAATTGAGGGATAAAAGAATAACTTGAGTCCTGATCTTGAGATGAAGTTCGATGGCAGCTTTACTTTGCATAAACGTTCTCCAGAACGGTTTACAAGCTTTATCTTGGTTCCAGCAGGCTTTAGCATGAAACTGGCAGGCAAACTATACTCTGCTATATGTGTTTCTCTCTGAATCTGCTGTACTGACAGGCTGGCTGTATAACTCAGCTTCTTCTGTATGCTGAACTTCTTCTCTGTAGTCTGACTCTAGGTTATGCCAGGGAACTTCTCTTGGCTCCTGAGGATTCAAGCTTTGGCCTCCATGGCCAGCAGAGCTCAGGGTGCTCTGGCTGGTGTGGCCACGTCCAGCAGAGACGTGCCCCTGCACACCCTTCCCCTAGCTGGGGATAAGCTAGACTGACTAGAACTTCTGCCGCCCCCCCCCCCCCCCCCCTTCCTGCAAGTAGTAGGACTCGCCCACCTCTCTCCAGAGGGAGGGTTTAGAATGGAATGGAAGGTTCCATTCTATCTAAGTATAACTCTGCCATGGTGTGTGTCCTTGTCCTGCTGGCCGCTGTACCCCCCTCCCTGGCTGTGGCCGGATCTGATATTAAGAGAGAGTAACTTACTGACTGGTGCCCAGAGCCAGTAATGTGCCCAATGTGGAGGGGGACTGTCTGAGAAATGTGCAATTGAGGGGAAGGGGGGGGGGGGTAAGATGTGCTGCCAGCCTCATGGAGGGGGTTTAGGGGACTGAGAAATGTGCAATTGAGGGTGTGTGTGTGTGTGTAAGATGTGCTGCCAGCCTCATGGAGGAGGTTTAGGGGACTGAGAGATGTGCAATTGGGGGGTGGGGGTGGGTGTGGGGGGTAAGATGTGCTGCCAGCCTTATGGAAGGGGACTGAGAAATGTGCAATTGGGAGGGTTAAGATGTGCCGCTGCCAGCCACTGGGGGACACTTTTTACTGGCACATTAGGTGGCACTATAGGGGCATCTACTGCGGCCACAAAGAAGGGGTATTTTATATGGGGGGCTCTGTATAGGGGTATTTTTTTTTACTGGGGCACATTATGGTGGGTACTATGGGGAAGGGGGGAGAGGAGCACTATGTGGGCATTTACTGGGGGCACTATATAGGGGTATTTTATACTGGCACATTATGGGGGCACTATGGGAACATTAGCTCAACTGGGGGCATTACAAGGGGGTATTTTTTGCACTGTCACATTATAAGGATAATTATTTCTACTCGGGGGGGGGGGGGGGGGGCATTATGGTGGGCTTTATTACTTATGTTTTTTTTACTCTGAAGGCACCCGTACCGACAGGTGTGACGTAACACAGGAACCGTTCTTGGACTTACTTTTTTTGGCTTCCCTGCGCTCATGCCAGCTACCGGCCGGAGCGCACAGGAGAGGGGAGTCGAGAGGACAGAGCAAGTTAACTACCACGAGGAAAAGAAAATTTAAGAATAGAGAGAGGAAAAAGGGACTTGGGACAGTACACGCATCCCACTTACATCACCGGCAACTTGGAGGCAACTGACAGCATTCTATTGCAGGTGAGAACGCTGCACATAACAGGATTGTTACATCAGGTCATATCTTTTGTAGTATCCAAGGGAAGTGTCTTTTTTACAGCGCAGGATCCAATTAACCTTATAGTTCCTATTTTAGATTTTAATTGTTAAGTCCAGGCAGGGCTTTCTATTGGAACCCAGCAGCGGCCCCCGGAATTATTCCTAGGGCAATATCAGATACGTAGGTTGCATAGATTAGCGGCAGCGCAGGAGTACCCCCCCTCCTTTTTGTTTTATTACAGCACCATCCTCTCCCTGCTCTGCTATCCCTCTGCCCCTTTTCCAAATCCTTATTATGAAACCTTTCTCATTAGGATAAAACACAACATCAGCTCCACCGAGCCCCCGGCCAAAGTGTTGAAGTGGTGTCCGAGATCCCCAAGGGCCAAGCCAAGTAATTGTAAGTTTTCATGTGAAATGTTTGTTATACACATATAGCCAGGGCTGGCCTTAGGTGTTCGGGCGCCCTGTGCGAGCTAATCTTGTGGTCCCCCCCCCCGGTTCACCTAAACATACACAAAGAGGAAAACAATTTTTTTAACAAACAGTTTTTTTAATTACAGATAATTTAAGTGCAGGTGCAAACAAGTACAATCATACCCAGTGTCAGCCATAGCCAGTCCCCTGCCCCCCTTAATCATACCCAGTGTCACCCAGAGCCAGTCCCCTGCCCCCCTTTAATCATACCCTGTCACCTTTACCCAGTCCCCTGCCCTTCTTAATCATACCCAGTGTCACCCTTATCCAGTCCCCTGCCCCCCTTAGGGCTCTTTCACACTTGCGTTATTGTCTTCCGGCATAGAGTTCCGTCGTCGGGGCTCTATGCCGGAAGAATCCTGATCAGGATTATCCTAATGCATTCTGAATGGAGAGAAATCCGTTCAGGATGCATCAGGATGTCTTCAGTTCCGGTACGGAACGTTTTTTGGCCGGAGAAAATACCGCAGCATGCTGCGCTTTTTGCTCCGGCCAAAAATCCTGAAGACTTGCCGCAAGGCCGGATCCGGGATCAATGCCCATTGAAAGGCATTGATCCGGATCCGGCCTTAAGCTAAACGTCGTTTCGGCGCATTGCCGGAGCCGACATTTAGCTTTTTCAGAGTGGTTACCATGGCTGCCGGGACGCTAAAGTCCTGACAGCCATGGTAAGTGTAGCGGGGAGCAGGGGAGCAGCATACTTACCGTCCGTGCGGCTCCCCGGGCGCTCCAGAGTGACGTCAGGGCGCCCCAAGCGCATGGATCACGTGATCACATGGATCACGTCATCCATGCGCATGGGGCGCTCTGACGTCATTCTGGAGCGCCCGGGGAGCCGCACGGACTGTAAGTATACCGCTCCCCCGCTCCCCACTACTACTATGGCAACCAGGACTTTAATAGCGTCCTGGGTGCCATAGTAACACTGAAAGCATTTGGAAGACGGTTCCGTCTTCAAATGCTTTCAGTACACTTGCGTTGTTACGGATCCGGCAGGCACCTCCGGCAACGGAAGTGCATGCCGGATCCCAACAACGCAAGTGTGAAAGAGGCCTTAATTAGACCTGCAGCATACGGGTAGGTTACCCGACACTGCTATATCATAACGTGTATTTCCCTTTAAGAAAGTTAGGCCTGCAGCAGGCAATTCATATTTCAGCCAGCAGAGGGAGCCCCCTGGTTAGTATAAATAGGCTAGGGCCTAGCCTAGGAAGGGAGTTCAGAGGTTTCTAGAGCCTGAGGAAACTGAGAGAGAGACAGAGGCAAGTCAGGAAAAGCAAGAGGTACTCAAGATAACAGAGGAGGTACTTGATCATTATAAAACCAAGGATATAAGCCAGAGCTAGGGCATTGGGCCTTGGAGAAGAGTTTCTATGTTCCAGGATCAGTCAGGAATAGAGTGCAAGCCGCCTGTACTACAAATCCTGTGTCTAACACTCTGAATGTCACCTTGCTATATATATTGCCTGCATCAAATGTACTGCAACCAACTGTCTGCAAAGGAACTGCGCTTCTATCTATGTCCATGCATGATGACTACTAAAGTTTGAGTACTGTTTTAACATCACGTGGTTCCTCAGTTATTCCTGCTATCAGCAAACGGCGTGCCACCGTTTAATTGGCACTGGCGTCACGAACATTACTTATCATCACCTGCCCTTGCAGAGAGTCAGCTGTCTCAGGTTAGTGTCACAATTGCACTACAACACCCAGGAACATTTCTACACCTAACTTGAGTACGCTGCAGACCCTGCCCCATTTAATGAAAGATATTTGGTAAAAAAAACAAAAAACAATAAGAACAGGTACTCACTATTTGAAGTCTTCTGCTCCCTCCCTGTCTGCAGAGCACCGGCCGCCGCCCTCACACATTGAGCGGATCCTTCCGCGGCTCTCTGTGAAGGCAGCACTTGGACGCTGCGCCTGCGCCCCTAAGCTTCTCCTCCACGCTCCGGAACCTGACCTGGCAGCTGCAGCGGCTCAGCTCGCCAGGCTCGCCTCACACAATCTCGGGCCGGCCTGCTGTAAGAGACCGACTTCGAGCTGTGTCGGCCGCCGGGCGCCCTGTTGTCATGGCGCCCTATGCGGCCGCACAGCTCGCACACCCCAAAGGCCGGCCCTGCATATAGCACACACTGTGCCACACAAAATACACGTCCCTGTCCTTTACTATGTGCTGCAAGCATGCAGCTGCTTAACCCTGACTGTGACATCCCTGTGTATACCCTGTACTGTGATGTCACTCACTATGCATGTTAACCCTGTACTGTTAATATGCACAGTGATGTCACATACAGTACAGCCAGGGTTAATATGCACTGTGACATCTCAGTATAGCCAGGGTTAATGTAAAGTGTTAATATGCATTGTGCATATTAACCCTTTACTGTGATGTCACTGCATATTAAAGGGGTACTCCGGGATACGAAAATAAATCCCCTATCCAAAGGATAGGAGATAAGTGTCTGATCGTGTGTGTGTGTGTGGGGGGGGGGGGGGGGGGGGGGGGGGGTTGGCAGTTGATGGGATCACCCACAATATCCTCCTGTATGGTACTCCGGATCTCCTTGTCCCCCTTCATGTGTCTGGAGAGCCGCAGATACAGCACTTGTGTATCTCCGACTCTTCCATAGAGATACATGGAGGGAGAGTGTTGACCACACCACCGCTCCGTGCGGTGGTTGACAAAGCTTATTTCTTGAGGACTGAGCCGGGGCGCCGTACGGGTGATCATGGGCATCCCAGCGATCAGACATCTTTATTATCGCTTGCATATCTTGTGTTCGTGGGGGCCTCATGTTCGAGTTTCGCCTAAGGCCTCACAAAGTCTAGAGCCGCCTCAGCCCCACGGGGTGCATGTGAACCTTGCTTTGTCCTCAGTCTTTCAGGCACTGCCACTCCAGCTCAGACTCTGATCCCACACAGCACTCCACAGAGCTCCACTGTCAGAGATAGGTAATCACCCCCACCTGACACTGCTGGCTGTTTTGTAGGCCAGTCAAGACCCGGCCTGGAACGTGGGGAGTAGTCACCCACCCAGCACTATAACTACTCCCAGTAAGAGCCGTCCCAGATCAGCTATTCACAGCTACAGGTATACTAAATAAACAAAATGTCAACCAACTACTGCCACTGACAGCTTAAATACTGGCTCCTACTTCACAGAGGCCAGGAACCTTGGTGACACATATCTACCTTCCTTTTGCCTTCCTACACTATCTATCTTATTGTATCTATATATCTATCTATTGTGTCCATCTATCTATCTATCTACAGTATCTATCTATCTATCTATCTATCTACAATATACACTCACCTAAAGAATTATTAGGAACACCATACTAATACGGTGTTGGACCCCCTTTTGCCTTCAGAACTGCCTTAATTCTATGTGGCATTGATTCAACAAGGTGCTGATAGCATTCTTTAGAAATGTTGGCCCATATTGATAGGATAGCATCTTGCAGTTGATGGAGATTTGAGGGATGCACATCCAGGGCACGAAGCTCCCGTTCCACCACATCCCAAAGATGCTCAATTGGGTTGAGATCTGGTGACTGTGGGGGCCATTTTAGTACAGTGAACATATTGTCATGTTCAAGAAACCAATTTGAAATGATTCGAGCTTTGTGACATGGTGCATTATCCTGCTGGAAGTAGCCATCAGAGGATGGGTACATGGTGGTCATGAAGGGATGGACATGGTCAGAAACAATGCTCAGGTAGTCCGTGGCATTTAAACGATGCCCAATTGGCACTAAGGGGCCTAAAGTGTGCCCAGAAAACATCCCCTACACCATTACACCACCACCAGCCTGCACAGTGGTAACAAGGCATGATAGATACATGTTCTCATTCTGTTTACGCCAAATTCGGACTCTACCGTTTGAATGTCTCAACAGAAATCGAGACTCATCAGACCAGGCAACATTTTTTCAGTCTTCAACAGTCCAATTTTGGTGAGCTCGTGCAAATTGTAGCCTCTTTTTCCTATTTGTAGTGGAAATGAGTGGTACCCGGTGGGGTCTTCTGCTGTTGTAGCCCATCCGCCTCAAGGTTGTGCGTGTTGTGGCTTCACAAATGCTTTGCTGCATACCTCGGTTGTAACGAGTGGTTATTTCAGTCAACGTTGCTCTTCTATCAGCTTGAATCAGTCGGCCCATTCTCCTCTGACCTCTAGCATCCACAAGACATTTTTGCCCACAGGACTGCCGAATACTGGATGTTTTTCCCTTTTCACACCATTCTTTGTAAACCCTAGAAATGGTTGTGCGTGAAAATCCCAGTAACTGAGCAGATTGTGAAATACTCAGACCGGCCCGTCTGGCACCAACAACCATGCCACGCTCAAAATTGCTTAAATCACCTTTCTTTCCCATTCTGACATTCAGTTTGGAGTTCAGGAGATTGTCTTGACCAGGACCACCCCCCTAAATGCATTGAAGCAACTGCCATGTGATTGGTTGACTAGATAATTGCATTAATGAGAAATAGAACAGGTGTTCCTAATAATTATTTAGGTGAGTGTATATCTAACTATCTATCTATCTATCTAATTGCAAAGAGAACAGCAGCACAGTTAGACAATGTGAGGCTGGGTGCAAATCCTTAGGGGAGATAGGGATTACTTCCACTGATAAACCCAATAAACAAAAAGTGAGGCAGCACTCTAATTGTGGTGAAAGGGTGAAGACTTGTTTATTCCAAAGGCGTTTATGCCTTGGGAATAAACATGGCTTAGCCCTTTTACCACAATTGGAGTGCAGCCTCACTTTTTGTTTATTGTATCTGTCTATCTATCTATCTATCTATCTATCTACAGTATCTATTTATCTATCTATCTATTATCTATCTATCTATTATCTATCTACAGTATCTATTTATCTATCTATTCATCAATATCTGATCAGTGGGGATCTGACACCCCACACCCCTGCTGATCAGCTATTCTGCTCTAGCTCTGGCAACAGAAATCCTACTACACTCCTATTGAAGTGAATAGACACAGCACTGCAGTTACCAGTTCTGTTCACTACATAGTGGATGGAGCGGTACTGTAGTTCCACTGACAGCTTCGGGAACTGGAGCTGCTGGAGAAGAACTGATCTGCATGGGTAAAGGGTGTAGGATGCCCATTAATCTGATATTGGTAATGCTGTGCAGCCAGACAATCCACAAATTGTCACCCCCTGTGATGTCACAGCCCTATAAAAGCCTCATCGGCTTGGTCTCCGCCATTATCCTATGAGCTGAGCATAGGGAGAGACATAAAAAAAAGCGCTCATGCTCTAGGGACAATGTTGCTAAAAACAGTTAATAGAAACTCATTGAAGAGGAGGACTGCAGGGAGGCTGCAAGGAGAGTGCAGGGAGACGTACTGTGTCCGTTTTATTTATTTATTCCTACATTTACTTATTTATTCCTACATCAATCGTAAATTAAGATATGTAATTCAATACCAATAAGATGGAAGCCTTAATTATTCCACTGCCAGCGTGCCAACCAATACCATCCAGTCTGCACCCCCTAGGGGGGCTAGGTCTTAATGATGACCATCCTCATCTTTTGCTAGCTTTACTTCCTCCAAATCCTACTTCAAAGTCTCCATGTCCTAGAAAAGTCAGAAAGATGCAGAGAGAGGAGGAGCTGGATGTTCCTGATGACATATTCTCATCAATATTGGATGATGTGGAAAAGGAGGAAAAGCAGATGCAGAAGAAGGGCTCCCTCCTGTAGGGCAGGAGAGCGCTGGGGTTGGAGAAGTTGGTATGCCAGAGCTGATTAATATTATACTGTCAAATAAACTGCAGGAGATTGCAGGCTATAATATGCATATTGTCCCCCCACCTAACAGCCAAATCTTATAGCAGCAACAGCCCCTGTTTAAAGGGAAACTGTCACCTCCAAAAACCATCCCAAGCTGCCAGAAGTACCCGACAGTAGCCAGCAGCGTGTTTCAGACGATAAATTTATTCCTGAAGGCTGATGCGGCTAAAACTCAGAAAATGTTTCTTTATCCCCTGCCGGCGCGCTTCTCTAGTCATGCTTGAAGTCAAGGTCTTCATTATTAAATGACAGGAAGCTGCGGACTAATTGGCAGAGCAGTTCTTTACCGCAGCATGGCCGCAACCCGCCCGTTGTGGCTGTACCCTAAGGCACAGTGGCCTGGGTATACCTGCTTTATGGAGATTTGTGAAGAATTAATTCGTAATTAATCAAATTTGTTGGTAAACTTCGGTGAAGTTGCAGAGTCAAAATTTATGAAAACTTGGCGCATCTCTAGTGACGATAATTGTCATTACTTACAGGCGAACCATCTGACCATATGAAGCCTTCATCCAGATTACTGCGCCATAAACCAATCCAGAAATGTGCATTGTATTCGCCATACCAGGAGTCTAAATCCGTGTCCTTACTTCTTACTCTGTATCAAAAATTAAATAACATTTTATTAACTCCTTATACAGATGCAGCCTATTTTATTTTATTTTTTTTCATCCGAATATTCCAGCAGACATAACTTTTTAAAATTTTCCATCAACATAGCCGTATGAGGACTTGTGGGGAAAAATTTTAATCGTAGATGTATTTGAAGTTTTAAGATTTATTAACGTGGTACATGTTTTTTTTATAAATTCAGCACCTATTTTAGTGAAAGTATGGCCTCATGCACACGACAGTTTTTTTTCACGGTCCGCAAAACGGGGTTCCGTTGGTCCGTGATCCGTGACCGTTTTTTCATCCGTGGGTCTTCCTTGATTTTTGGAGGATCCACGGACATGAGAAATGAAAAAAAAATCTAATTCAAGTTTGCCATTGAAATGATAGGAAAAAACGGACACAGATCACGGACACGGATCACGGACGCGGATGACAATCTTGTGTGCATCCGTGATTTTTCACGGACCCATTGACTTGAATGGGTCCGCGAACCGTTGACCGTGAAAAAAATAGGACAGGTCATATTTTTTCACGGTCAGGAAACACGGATCACGGATGCGGCTGCCAAACGGTGTATTTTCCGATTTTTCCACGGACCCATTGAAAGTCAATGGGTCCTCGAAAAAAAACTGAAAACGGAACCACGGATGCGGATGCACACAACGGTCGTGTGCATGAGGACTAAGTCTGAGGGTTAACCTGGTGTAGAGTTGCGACTGGCTGCGACTTTGTTGCTTATTTGGTTGCAACTTCATAAATATGAGTTAAAAGTGATCTACTGGCAAAACCTGACCAACTTCTCACTCCACTTCTGAAAGTGGCGTGAGAAGGCACAGCTCACAAAACATCACAAAATTAGCAACATCTAGGCACAAAAAGTTGCATGCAACATCAGTTGTAACATTTTTAGCAGATTAGATAAATGTCCCCCTTGATTTCTACTGATGATTTTTCTTACTATCTTTGTTATACAGGTTGTTGTTACAAATTTTACTTTAGAGGGCATCTGTCAGCAGTTTTGTATCTATGACACTGGCTGACTTGTTACATGTGCACTTGGCAGCTGAAGGCATCTGTGTTGGTCTCATGTTCATATGCACTTTGATTGACAGGACCAGGTGTGATCACGTTTATGCTGTGGGCACGGCAGTTTCAAAGAGAGCAGAGCCTCTAGGTGTAATGGCAATGTCCCTGTTGCTCCTAGAGGCTCATTTGCATATAATAAAACATAATTTTTTTTCAGCAATGCGGGCACATATGGACATGGGACCAACACAGATGTCTTCAGCTGCCAAGTGCACATGCAACAGGTCAGCCAGTGTCATAGGGACAAATCTGCTGATAGATGCCCTTCAACTATTTTTGCAATATATCTGAATTTTTCAATGTTGAAATATATTTTATTGCTTTTTTTACTTTTTTTTTATTTTTATAAAGTTTAATTTTTTTAAGTTCCTTCTGAGGCAGTGACATGTCTCATATATGAAGTAAGGAAACCTATTACGGAGATGCATATGGTGGTTTGCTGTGGTGCACCTGAGACGTGCCACCAAGGTACCCGGCATTGGTGGAGTGGAAGCCACTAGCTAGAAGTGTCCACTAAGATAGATAGTGGACACTGTTGCTACCTAGTATAGCTAGTATTAGCTAATCCGGGCCTGTCTTTTACTGGGAATAAGCAAAGAGCTGGGTGGGTGCTTATTCCCCACAATCCACTCTGGATTTTATACGTGGCCCATGTCCACGATTGTGTTTAAAAATCAGCAGCATAATGCAGGGTGGGTTTGCTAGAGTGAGAGACTACAGATGACAGACTGCAAGGCACGTGAGAAGCAAACACTGGCCTGTGGACGGATCTAGAAGAGGCCAGAGCCTTTCATTAATTAATTTAGGATGTCATACACTGATTACCTGACCCGGCTGCGATCCGGCTGTACTGAACTGTAAGTTGGCTGGAACAAGCAATAAACTACTGTATATTGAAGTGACTTTGTTGTGTCCCTGCCTTTCTTCAACACTGGTGATAGGAGCCCACGGCATTACATATGATGGAGGATGCGTGCAAACAAGTAAGGCAAACACAGTGTTCGCATGTCTTGGATTAAACCAGCAAAGTTACAACCTAAGCCTGCAGCTGAGATGGAGGAAATACTGAAGCAGCTGGTGCTGGCCAATGCGCAGCAACAACAGGCCAATGTTCAGCAACAGCAGACTAATGTTTAGCAGCAGCAGACCAATGCACAACAGCAACAGACCAACAGCCTGTTGCTACAGTAGATTGCAGCTCTGAAGAAGACACCACCAGCGGCAACCCAGCTCCAGCCAGCGGCCCGGGATAAAGTCCAGTCAGCGTTGAGGAAGATGACTCCGGAAGATGACGTGGAGGCCTTTCTGACCGTTTTTGAAAGAACGGCAGAGCGGGAGAATCTGCTGACCGACCAGTGGGCTGAAGTGGTGGCTCCGATTTTCTGGTGGGGGATGCACAGAAGGCCTACTTTGACCTCAGCTGTGAGGATGCCCAGAACTGTGGGAAGCTTAAAGGTGAGGTACTGGCCCGCATGGTTGTCAATACATATGTGTGGGCCCAGCGAGTGTACCAGTGGGCGTTTGTACAGTATTGACCTGCCAGGTCACAGGTTTATGATCTGTTGCACCTTGTGAAGAAATGGCTCCAGCCTGAGACTTTTTGCCCAGAGTAGATGATAAAGCGGGTGGTGGTGGATCAGTTTGTGCGTACTCTGCCAGTGGCCATTCAGCGTTGGGTGGGTCAGGGGGACTCGGACAAACTCGACCAGTTGGTCAGCCTGGTCAAGCAGTACATGGCCACCCAGGATTTACTGCTGGACACTTCTCAAAAACCGGTGACACCCCGACCCCCGGCCCCACTTATAGAGACTTGGAAAAAGTCCAGATCCCAAGCAGGGGAAAATGCAACCCAAAGGCCCATTAAACGTGCCCCGTGGGCTCGTGAAGACACATTGATCCGATGCTGGCGGTGCCAGGGCCTGGACATAGGGCCGCTAACTGCCCTTGACCACCGAACCCATGGACTGCGGGTTTGCTCACCGGCCCTTATTTTACGCCAGGCCTGTCTGTACCGCAGACACCCTGCTGAGTGCTGGTGAACCTCTCATGTGCCAGGTGTCCATTAACTGGTACCGGATTAATGCGCTGTTAGACTCCGGGAGTCTATTGACCCTAGTGCACAGGTCACTGGTTTGTCTCCGTTATCTGTATCCATGGGGATATCCGAGAGTATCCGACGGCAATGGTTGTCATGGCCACCCGGGTGGGGATGTACAGCACGTGGTGGGAGTGGTAAAGAACATTCCACACGGGGCTATTTTGGGAAGAGACTTACCCATATTCTGGTCCTTATGGAAGGATGGAGCGCGATCTCTTGTAAAGAAAGACTCCGGGTTCTGAACCTAAAGACCCCGATTCCGGGGTACCGGCCATAAGGGTCCCCTTCATAGGACCAGAGTGTAACCCTGATAGGTTTCCCCTAGAGGTATTGGCCAATGAGGCCGCAGAGGCCACATCTATCACAGAGCTGGAGGTGTCCCAGGACATGTTTGTGACCGCCCAACTCCAGGACCCCACTCTGGTACAGGCCAGAGAGAGAGTGACTGTAATCAATGGGGTAACCCAAAAACCGGGCGCAGAAGTGGTGTTTCCCCAAATGGCTGTTTCCCAGGACTTTTACTGTGTCAACAAGGTCCGACAGGAGGTAGTGGAGCAGCTAGTAGTACCACAGCCCTACTGCCGGGCAGTATTAGACTTGGCTCACACACATGTAATGGGAGGTCATCTTGTGGTCAAAAAGACACTAGAGCGTATACTC